>NC_056735.1:797619353-797796737 GCF_019279795.1 Protopterus annectens
CCCATACCATGGTCCTCAGTCATAGGGCCCCTCATGTTCAGTATATGCTTCCCTGCAGAACAGGCTGGCAGAGGGACTTTCCTGCCTAGCTTTAGAACCCCTACATACCAAGCACCATGATTGCTCCACCAGCTGATTCTGACTCCAACCATACGGGTGTCGCTGTGACAGATACATAATATGACTATCATGGCATCAAGCTGCACGACACAAGGTGCATGCACATCACCTTTGCATTACACCATTCACCCACTGACTATCACATGGATGGTAGTCCCCTACATACATATCACATTGTACATGTTTGCAGTACACACATATGTCACACCCACTCCTGTGGTTACCGTATTGCCACTGTGGCATGGATATCCTCCTACGTGGCCACACCTATCTGTACTGGGTGTGTAACTGGTACATAGGCACCCATTGTACCTCTGAACTCAAGACATCTACACACATTCAAGGGTACACCACCCCATTTAGGGTGTACCCTACACAACAGCTACAGCATTACATGCCACAACATTAACACGCCATGACATTTACTGAGCTCTGACAGTTTAAATATGCGGCTGCACTACGGACACCACATCTGTACACATTTGCATACTACATACTCAGGGGTGACTTCTGCTGATCAGACAGGGCCCATGTCCACAACATTATTGATGGATATACTCCTCATGCGCAACATAAGCAGAGGCCACTGTGAGCAACATGCTCATGGATATGTGCACACATGCCACAATGAGTGGGATGTGCTTCTGGGTTACATTCCCAAACCGGACACTCACCATGCTGTGGAACATAAGTCCTATGTACATCACGCAGGGACACTCAGTAGCACTGTTCATGTGATACCTCCCTTGGTGGTTGGGAGACACATGTAAGCCTGGGATCACTGCAGTGGCTGTACTGTGCAGTGGTGCAGGTGACACCTGGCTCTGCTCTTCA
Organism: Protopterus annectens; assembly: GCF_019279795.1. Taxonomy (NCBI): domain Eukaryota; kingdom Metazoa; phylum Chordata; order Ceratodontiformes; family Protopteridae; genus Protopterus; species Protopterus annectens. The sequence goes on from NC_056735.1 coordinate 797,620,308, forward strand.
CAGGACACTACCCTGGAGAGGTGCCACTAGTGTGAACACTGTAGTTGTGCTTACACATGGACTTGCCAGCCTGCATACTACCCCACTATGCACCTGTGCAGCTATTACATGTCCTTTGTGCATGGTTACTTGGTAGCCCTTCCATTTAGATTAGCTATCATGCTATTACTATGTCCAATACCTACAGGCCATATGTATCCTGTTATTGTACATACCAATAGATGATACCTGTGGTATGCATGATATGCCTGTTATGCTGTGTAGAATATCTGTCATATCTACCTATAATACTATACATTATACATATTTCACATAGTATCCCATAATGCAAAGCATACTTGCTCAGCGGGACCACCTTACATATGTCATTAACATTATATGCCCATACACATGCGTGCTGTGACAGTATATCAACATATACTATCCCCTGCTATGGCACATCCTTGTTGGACATACCCTACCACTGACAGCAGGTCGTATGGCATTGTTCTGTTTAATGGCCTCATGTAGCATCCCTTGTGGTTTCTGTGCTGTGTACCTTGTGTCCCACTGCTGGACGCACAGATTCTACAAGCGTTAGTATGCTCAGCAAGACATCACTACATAAATACCTTTCCCCACTTTATGCATTGCGGACACGTTTAATTAATGCAAACCAGGCTATACATACAGTAAAACTAATTAATACAGATCATGCTATACATAACCTTACATATCGGGCGTTCTACATACCTTGTTGTCATTACGGCATTTCGTTTCTATCTCTCTCACAGTGTTTCAACTGTTATTCGGTATGAGCATACGGTTTGAATGTCTGGCAAGTCATCCTTATATACGTTGATACCCGAAACATGTGGATTCTTCCCGCCAATTGGTGTTCCTGAGTGACTAATTACTTGCATATCAGCTGTGCAGCTACTCCATTCGCCAATTACGCAGCGACAGTGGGGTATAATTGGATTCTCCACTTGGGCATTGCCTCTTTGCCCTACCTTCGGGGAGACGGTCTGTATTGTGTTTTGTTATGTGTAACTGCAACTGCTATGCATGGAGACAAGTATAGTTTGGATTCATGTCCCCCGTGGATTGTGTGTGACAGGTAGGGTATTTGGTTCAACAAATGGGTGTACCTGTCATCCCGACATCTGATAACGGAGTATTGCAATCAAAACCTGTAACATGGCTGTTTGTTCTATTATACAACACCTGCAATTTTGCATGTCGCCTTTAATTGTGTCTCTCACACGGTATGTTGAGGGTTCTGCAGATGTAATTGACTGACTGGATGTTTGTGCTGCTATTACAGTTTGTATTGCTTTAGTTTCTAGTGTGGGGGATGTCGGTGGTTGTACGTAACATATACGGTTTGTGGGCCTTGCATTTCTACATAATCCGTATATATGTGTGTGAGCTCCGTCCCTAATTAGAGAGCTACCAGTTAGTAGACTTATGTTACGGGGTTGTACGTTGGGCCATTGTTAATTGGTTTCTATATCGTCTGCAGGTGAGCTTGCTACTTGTATACCTCCGTAATTGCAGCAATATATCAGGGGATATGTGTAGGTGACAGCTACCCCTTGTATTTCTGTCCCAGATATTTGCAGTCATTGTGGATGTGTTGTTAAAAGAGCCTGTTTGACATGGGTTGCCACCTTATCATATGGTCATTGTTGGACACTTGTGGGACACAAAGCGGTGTTTACACGCCAACACGTAGCCATGGTCAGTACACAGGTAGCACATACTTTTATCCTCACTACATACCTATTGTTGTGTGACTTTGGATACTTATCATATTGCATGTAACATTTAAGTTTCTTACATACAGGCATAACTATTAAATATGACTGTTGCATTATATATGGGACATATTTATGTCCTACCATCTCGGGCATTTGCACTTTGTACTGTTTTATGTCAGGACACACCTGCCCAGGGTGGGGATGTCCCTCCTACTGTGGTACAGGTAGTAACCGTATGCCTACGGCTAGCTATACCCACACCTACCATACTGATCTGCCTCTGACTTGGCACCAACATACACATGTTGCGGACACACACACATTACAGTCACACAGAAATGCACACGGCACCCTCAACGCACACTTACACAGACTACGGCACTCACAGACACAGTTGAACACAGTACCTACGTGGACCGCAACACCATCAGCGGTGACTAACCATCCCTTCATATCATCATACTATTATTGGCGGATGTACTGTTCCAGTACTGTGTTTGGTGGTATCCTATTTATTTGTACCTCCAAGATGTTATGAATATCATTGAACTATCTATTATATTTGCAGATATCGCTGAATCCATCTATATCACCATATATCCCTCTATTGCCCTTTCTATCTGTATTATATATATGCATATGTGTTTACAATGTTTGAGGGCTGCCTATGTAGGAGTCACACATTGGGCCAACTATACATTACAATTTACAGGCAGTCATGTTTGTGTGCCATCCATTTTACTGTGTGTGCAGGTGGAGAGGTGTCAGTCCGTAGGGGCCTACACGGTCAGCATATGTGCTATACGTTCCCTCTTTGCCAAGGTGTAGGCATATTGGGCACGCCTCTGTCTGCCTACTGGGGCTGGCACAGTGTGTTCATGGTCTGAATCCCTCTGTGCCTGTACTGGCCTTGGCAATTGTGGTGGGCTATGAGGGCCTTCACCATTTTGTCCCTGCTGCAGCTGCTTCCGCAGGATCATATTATGTAGCATGGCACATACTATGACGATGTGGGCACACGTGCCTGGAGAGTACTGCAAGGCTCCACCAGATGTATCCAAGCACCGGAACCGTGATTTCAGCATCCGGAACACACGCTCTATGATGATTCTGGTTTGTGCATGTGCCTCATTATGGCGTTCTTGCATGGGTGTGTGTGCATTTCTGATGGGAGTCATCATCCACGGCTCCAGTGCATAGCCAGCATCCCCCATGAGATGGCCATGTGGGATGTCCCCCCTGACAAATACCTGATACAGCTGTGAGGCATGCCAGATATGGGAGTCATGGTAGCTTCCAGGGCTGCCAGCACACACATCCATGATAATGCCCTGGGCATTGCACACGACCTGGCAGTTGATGGAGTGGAATCCCTTGTGGTTTATGTAGTGCATACCCTGCTCACCGGTTGATGACTTGATTTGTATGTGCATGCAGTCTATCGCACCCAGTACCTCCGGGTATTGTGCCACACGGTGGAAGTGATGCATATTGCTGGCCAACTCCTCCTGAGTTCTGGGGAAGTATATCTGCTCATTGGCATGTGGTAACATGGCATCCAGGAACTGGTGTAGTACCCTGGATGCTGATGCCTGTGAGATACCCATTATATCTCCAGTTGGCCTTTGAAAGGTACCTGTGGCCAGTATTCACAGGCTTACACATATCTTCGTGTCCACTGGTATGGGTTCCCCTCTGTTGTTTCTGGTTTTCAGGCGTGGCCGGCACAGCTCTACTATTTGCTGTAAGATGTCCCTGTCCACCCTGTAACGCTCTACTATCTCCAGGTCATGTAGCCCCTGGTAGGTTACCCTTGGTCTGAACACTCTCCTTCTCCTCCGAGGCCTGCGGTGGTTGTCAGCATCATCCACCACAACACCGTCCATCTCTAACACATGCTGATGAATCACAGCTATGGTAGCTCCCAACATGTACATTTTAAAAGTTCCCTGTGTGTTTACACCTATGGTGCAGTGTTTGGGAATACACAGGTGTGTTTTGGGTGCTTTCACACTTTATACTATTGTGCTGTGAACACCGATGATGTCATAGGGTGTGTATATATGTTTGTAGCTACAGGTTATGTTATATGTTTTACTGCCGGAACTACTATTGTGGTGCCTTTGGTGTTGAATTACATTTGTCTGCCGTGGATTACCTCTTGACCTTCCCTTTACATTTCTGCGCATTGCACCTACCATTTTCTGGCGTGCATCCTGCAGCCTACTTTCATTTGTACTTTCCTGGACCTGGCATATCTTGCGTTATGTGTGCTACTGCCGGTCTGCTGTCAGTTTGCTTTGCTCTGCTGTGTCAGGTCTCCTATCTTTGCAATCCAATACCTCCCCTCCTTTCTTTGCATTCACATGCCTCCCCTATCCTGTTTTGCAGGTTTCTGCAAGCGGACTTGTCAGCTGCCGTCGATTGGCCTTCGTGGGTTGATTGGTGTTGATTGCTCATTAGTACTCCAATTACCCTACTTCCGCATTTCCTTCTTTTCTTCCCCTGACCTTCCTGTTTCTGCTATTGTTTGCGGCGCGTGTGTCCGATTACTGGGTTTCGGGCACATTTTCATCCTCGTACACATGCGCTTTTGGCCACCATGTGTGCTCTCAGCTAAACGATTCCTCCCCACCCCTATCCTGCAGCTTTGCTTAGCAACGGACAGGCCAGATTTGCAATGCTCCAATGTGCTTAGTGCTACAGTGGCACACCACTCTACTGATGTCATGTATCTCCTCTGAGCCACTCCTCGGTGTTATACTGCTGCACCGTATGGTACAACCTTCCTCCGGTGGGACATTTGCGATTCAGTATTATCTGCCTCATTTGCATGGCATTGACTACTAATTCATAGTTACCGTGCCGAACATTATCGTAAGCCCTTAGCAACCCTTGCACCTTGGTTGTGGTGTTCCATGCCTACCATTGTGTGTTATGCTGTCAACCTGATTTCTATTACGTTGCGATTTTATGACATTTTTATATTATTTCTTTATGTTACAGCTTCCGCACACATGCCCTGTGGTTCTGCTGTGCATTACTGTGGACATGACATTAAATGTTGTTATTTACGTGTTGTGCATCTTTTCTTATGCCATTGGCTGTGTATTTCGCCATTGGCATATGTTAACATTGTAATACCTGGGTCTGGCCCTCTTCCATAGCTTCGATGCTCTGTTTGGGAAAATGTAAACCGTGTTTTTTGGTTTACATTTCCGTGGGCTTACTTCATCAATTCATAAATCACTGTATGCCTTCATTTGCATGGTGCAACACTGCACATGGGGTGATTTGCATACCTACACCGGGGGCTGCGCAGATCTGGCCTACGCCGGTAGTGCACGTGGAATTGGATCGTACCTGAATCGCTCAGTGGCCATATTTGGCATTATAACGCCTACGCTATGCGTGCGCATGGCGCAAGCTTCATGAATCCCGGGGGATGTGTTTATGAATTCTAATTGATATGATGTCGGTCTCGTTATAAGTTCCATGGCTGATACTTCCCATAAAGATTTCCATTTAGCTAAATAGGTTATATCTAAGAACTGAGAAATTGATCTGATTATAGTGGAAATCGAATAGAGATTTAGATCTGGGAAAGCTATTCCACCATTCTTCCAGCTGTTAGTATGTTGATTAATAGTAATTCTAGGTTTTTTTGTTACCAAAAGAATCTTAGTATTAACGTGTTTAGTTTATTTATAAAACTTTTTGAGGGTAGAATTTGAATGGATTGTATTATGTATAAGATTTTAGGTAGAATTATCATTTTTATAATGGTTAGTCTTTCTTCAGTATTAAATATTATTGTATTCCATTTTGAAAATAATTCTTGGATATTTTGTAAACATTTGTTATAGTTTAATTGAATTATTGATTTAATGTCCTTGGCAAGAATGATTCCAAGATATGTGATTTGATTTGCGTTAGCAATGTGATATGTATTATTTCCTATCATCCTTTTTTTTTATTTTTTTTATTATTAGGATATATATGGGTAGAATTTTTGTTTTATTGTCATTGAATGATAGACCAGACATCATTTGAAATGTTTTAATTGATTCATATAATTACATGAATGAGGAGTCATTTCCCTTTGTGGTGATAAGAACATCATCCAAACAGCTGGATGTTGGCTATATTGCCTTTATCCATTTCCAAACCTTCAATTTCTTTATTGTTTCTTATTTCATTTGCCCAGGGTTCCATGATCAAAGTAAATAGTAGAGGAGAGAGGACATCCTTGTTTGATGCCTTTTGTAATAGATATTTTATTGGAAATATATGACCCTATTTTGATATATGAATAGGTTTCTACATATAAATGTTTTAGAAGATTAAAAAATTATGTGAAAAATGTAAGCATTCCAAAATATTAAATAGATAGATCCAGTTAATAGAATCAAAGGCCACATTAATATCAAGACTAATTAACGATAAGTTCCTTTTCTTCCTTTGTGAGAAGTCTATAATAGCTAGGGTTCATTTTATGTTATCAAACATACTTCTGTTAGTTATAAATCCTGTCTGGTCTTTGTCTATTAAGTGGGGTAAGAATTTCTTCAATCTTTCTGAGAATATATTCATAAACATCTTATAATCGATATTCAGTAAAGATATTGGTCTGTATGAAGAACATAATTTTTGTCTTTATTTGATTTTAAAATAGGGGCTATAAATGTATATTTCCAGGATGGGGGTGTAATATTATCATTTTGGGCCAAATTATATACTTTGTGTAGTAAGGAAATAGCCATTTTGGGCATTATCTTATATATTTCAAGAATAATTCCATCGTTACCTGGAGCTTTGTTTAGTCTAAGCTTACTTACTTGACTTTGTATATATCAATAACCTCAATTTGTTGTTTGTTTAGTTTATTATATATATTCTTGTTAATATAATCTCTTATGTTATCTTGTGTTTGAATTTGTTGTGTGGATTGATTAATTTCATCAAAGTGACATCTAAACTCTTCTAATATATCTTGCATACTATGTACTTCTCTTTTCTTTTTTGCAGAATGTATTTCTTTAATATAATTATATTTATTTAATCTTTTGGTCTTATTCTTAAGGTTTGATAGATGTTTAGGATTTACACAATAAGCAAGAAACCTATATTTTTCTAGTGTTATCTTTGTTTTATGATGTAGGATAGATCTATATTCCTCATTTAGTTTGTATATCTCATCCCTTATATTCTTTGAAGACATGTTATCTTTATTATTTGTGTATAGTGAGTCCAGTTTATCCTGTATTATTCTTATATCTTTATCCCATATTTTCATCTTATTATGAAACCATTTGTTTATTTGTCCATATAAATATGCTTTTAGGTCATCCCAAATAAATATATCATGTGTGTCTGATGCTGAGTTTATATTAATGAAGTTCTGTGTCTCTTCTGTTATGAATAATTGAAAATCCTTAAGTTGTGTGAGATATGCTGGAATAATTTTAATTTTTACACTATGGGTGTTATTAATATTAAGTTCAAATATGATAGTATTATGGTCTGAGACTGGGCAGGATAACATTTTGCTATTGGTCAGGTTATTCATTATCTGTGTGGAAAGAAATATTCTGTCAATTCTAGAATATGTTTTGTATCTATTAGAATAGAACGTGTATTGTAATGAGTTGTGATCCACAAAATGATGTATGTCTTTGAGTAGGTATAAGTCTATGAAATGTATAAGCTGTTTAGCTTGTGCTGTAATTTTTCTTTTTCCTGAAGTGGTTGTATCTTTAGGGTCTAAGATACAGTTGTAGTCACAAATACATGTTTTTTGAGTTACACCAGCTACTTTTTCTTTTGATTTGTACTTTTATTGCCAGCCATCTGCTGTTTAACATGATTGATGTATTTGTGTCTGATTGTCTGGTTCTTCAGATATTATATTAATATTTTCAAAGTCCTTATCCTTACTGCAGGTAGTTATACTGCACTAAATTTGTTTACTCAAAGTTATCCTCTAACTGCTGTTCATCTGGTATTGATGATTAGTTTTCTGTGTTACTATCAGTACTTGCTGGATTTTCTTGAATTTATCCAGTCATACTTCAGATCACAACATACTAGCCCACAGATTGACTTTTGACTGCAACTCAACCTCTGTCTTGGATTCTTTCATAAATTATATGCATTTTTTTTCCATTAAGGCTTGACTACAGTTTTCAGTTCACTTAAATGGGGACGCTGCTTAATTTTTGAACTGGCACTTTGGTATATCTTTCAACCTCTTAGCACAAAAATCTGAACAGAGCCTAAAATAATGGGGGCAAAGGCTGAGAAATAGGGACAGATTTTAAATATTGATCTTATAAAGATAGAAAGTTGCTAGAATAACAGGAGTTGGATGAACACACATTTTTCTGTAGGATATGAAGTCTGAAACTCAAATGATTGTCATTATTTAGTGGCCTCACTCCTCAGTAATTTGTCAGAGAACCATGAATTCTATGAGGAACAGACAAAAATATGAGGCAGAAATCTGGACTTTTTGCAAAAAATCTGGACAGTTGAGTGGTATGCATTCTGGTTATGTTTCTGATTCCTAAACTGGTGTTTCTACATTTCTTACTGATTTCTCAGCTGCCAGCTTGTTTTTCAAGTGTTGAAGTTTCACTAATTGCTTGCTCATCTTTTCTTCCCATTGCTTTCTGCATGTGTCAATTTTGCCATTGCCAGAGTTTGTGGGTACTCACTAACATCTTACTCATTTATTTTTGTATATTTCCTTAATTTTGGTTTAATAAGTTTTTATTTTCAGTTTGATTTCTGATTAAGGTAACTATACATTGATTTACTTCTTGTTATTTTACATCAATATTTTTTATTTTTACAATTTGGCTACAGCTCATCAACATTATCATCCACCCCTTCTCCCATTTTCTCTATATGTAGCTGGAGTGTTGTACCAACTTTTGTCACGTCCCTCAATTCTGTATCACTCCCCTACCAGTGCCCTAATTCACCAGTCTTCTCTCATGCAGCCCATCCATCTGTTTGCTGGACATTCTCGTTTTCTCTTGTCTTCTTCATGTTTCTCCTAACTCTTCTGCTTTCCTGCACATGTACCTGAACCACCATAATCTGTTGTCCTTGAAATATTCTACAATTCTAGCTACTTTAGGTAGCACTGATATATCCCACAGTATGTATACCACCCCCATCTCGCTCACTCCATCTCCATCACCACTAGCATCCTCAATGGCTCTGCCTTTACCACCCAGGTTTTTATACCAGAAAGAATCACTGAACCCACCACTGTTCTGTACACTTTAGTTTTCAGCATCTTTGGCATTCTCTAGGCACACCCCTTTGTGAGTCCAAACACTGTTTGCACTTACATCACTGATTCCTTTTTCATAAACTGCAAACAGTAAGTCCGTCATATTGCTGATATGGATTGTGATCTTCTTGACTTTCAGTTTACTCACATTTGTTTGTGCTTTGTTTTACTTTTGTGTTGTTGTTGATTTAACTTAATTGTTTGGCTATTTACTATCTGTCCGTTTATTACCTTTATATTGATTTCTCACCACTTTTGCTAAGACATGGGTGTCTCAAACTACACTTAGAATGAGCTTCTTCCAGGCCTCTTAATGCACTTCCCTGTCTCCCTGTTGGCACTACTACCATATGCAGGGCCTTAGGGACTGACAAAAGGTGAGAGGCTGTTATTTGATGCCAGAGGTGTCAGGCATGTGGGTTTATTTAAGTCATGTGCTATACATTAGATTGCATTTACTTTGTGTAAAACATGAACTGGGCCACTAAACTAAAACTAAAGTAAATAAAAAGTAAAATAACTTGTTAAATGCAGTTTTGGGGATTTTCACACTCCTCTTGTCCACACCAGCACATTAGTAAAATTAATGTTCAGTTTTCCTTACAAATCCATTTTTTTTGGCATTGAGAAATCCTCCTACTGGGGGCGTGGCTAGGATGCTGAACTGATAGCTGCACTTCATTTCAGCTCTCTTACCTCAATACAATTCCTGACAGGAATTTTACAAAATAATATTTAATTTGAAGAAATTTTTATTACTAACTTATTTCTAATAACTCTGAGCATCTATAAGAAAAATTTTATTGTCAGAACTTGAATAATTCCTGTCAAATTAATTACTGGAAAATCAGCACCAATATCAGCTTTACAGCATGAGTCATCCAAGGAATACAGCACAAGACTCTTCTCTCAAAAAAGACCTGCAGTCTCTCATTACAAATATACAGGAACTTACAATAAAAATCGACAAGATGGACAATAAAATAGATACTTTTAAAGAAAAGTGCTCACAACAACTGGAACAGCTTCAAGAAATGTTTACACAACAGAAAGGACAGATATCACTTATTGAACAGTCATTAAGTGACATTGACACTAGAGTCCAAATAGAAAAACAACAAACTGAATTCTTACTTCAACAGAATACATATTTACTAGAAAAGCTTGATGATATGGAAAACCGAACAAGAAGAAATAATATTAGAATATATGGTCTACCAGAAAAATCTGAAGGGGACAATATGATAAACTTTCTTACCACCTGGATACCAGATGTAACAAAAATACCTGAAGCTCTTTCATATGGTATAGAACGGGCGCATAGATCACTAGCAGCTTCTGGAAATGCTTCTTCTCCGGGTAAGAACAAGCCGAGATTTATAATTGTGAGACTTTTTTCTACACAAGATAAAGATCTTATATTAAGAAATGCTTGGGCAAATTCTCCCATCAAATACAATGATTCATTAATAAGATTTGACAATGATTATTCTACAAAGGTGGTTTCAAAAAGAAAAGAATTTCTACCAATAAAAAAACCTTGAAGAAAAAGCAACTGAAAGTCCATCTTTTATTTCCAGCAAGACTGAAAGTTTTCCTACCAAATGGAATAAAAATCTTTGAAACAGTAGATTCAGCAATAAAATACCTTACCAACAACAACATCCTAACACATGAAGAATCTATGGACTGGACAATATGTACACCGAAGAGAAATGCTGAAGTAAATAATTGGAAAACTGTTGAACAAAAGAAAAAAAAAACTAAAGGACAAATAATCTTACATATGTTATATTCTGTAAAAATCTAAATAATAATACTAACAACAAAAGAAAAGTTCTTACTGTCTTCAAGTTACACCAAAACAGGTACTGTTTTCAATTATATTTTAATTGTCAAAATTAGCATAAATGTAAATACATTTATCTCAAATCACATCAATATACTAAGCATAATTTAAACATTACTCTATTTTTCATTATTATCCATCTATTATTTTCATATTCTTAATCAGAGTAATCAATGCATAATAATGTTCCCAAATAGTTTATTTATTTATTTATTTATTTATTTTCTCTCTTTGTGTTTTGTTGTTTTATTTTCTCTTCTTTTATTAAATCTTCATTAACTTATAATACTTTAATCAGTATATGGTTATATTGCTTAATAGGTATAGTAATGGCTGCTATATAACTTATTATTAGTTACATCCCTGATAGTATTACTTTTCATAAGTTAAAAGTGTCCCTGTTTGGATAAACGCTAATGCTGGGCAGAAATGTGTTGCTTTTGAAATGAAGTATTTCAGTTAGGATGTATCATAAGACTACTTTAAATAATCTTAAAAGATGTTCTGCCTTTGACCCATATGCACATACTGATATAGTCCAGTGAAAAAATATGTTTTAAGTGATATTTTGAGGCTATAAGTCATGTGTGTTGTGGCTCCAGACATCCGGAGTTGAAAGATGCTTGTGACTAGCTTAGATATCCTGTTGTCTTTTCTTTTGTAGAGAAATAAGGCATAGCATGTTTAAAATGCAAAGTTTGGCAGTTGTGAACACTACTCTGTAAACTAGAGTGCTCGCATGCACACTACATGAGTTTGTCACCAAATAAGAGGAGGGAAAAGAAAAAAGAAAAAACACATACCTTTTCCTGCTTGGTTCTCGAGACAATTTAACAGCCACAAACATCACTAGAAACTTGAGTTACTTATTGCTTGTCGCATTTACTTGTGTACGCCATCCCCTGACTCTTTCTAACTGACGTCTAGTCAGAAAATAAGCTAGGTTCACATTTAAAGATACAGAAACCTAAATTCCTCCTAAGGAAACATAAATAATATAAAAGGTTCATATAAATATACACAGATATTTATTTTTGAAGCACTTTCAGTTTATGGCTAACTGATGTCTTCTAGCACCTTGATAGATAAGGACATATATCTGCTTGTCTTTCTATCAGTTTAGATTTCCAGACATTTTAGCTATCCCTTACTATGTTTTATACAGCAGAGTTTAAAAGCAGAAATTAATCATCAGCAAATAAAATCACTGCTGTTTTACAAATTCTCTAAAGAAACTAGTAAATGTCAAGCAACTGACAGGTTTGTTTTGGGGAGGGTTGCCATTTCCCACGCTGGTGCTCCTGCAGAATACTACTGATGTCCTGCTGCCAAGGTATGCCCTCGGGTGGGCAGGTGGGATGCAACAAGAAGGTTGGATGTGCATTTGGCAAATCAGACATTTAGATGGCGTTATGGTATACTAGATGGAGAAAGTGGAAGCAATGATTGTATAGGCAACTATAATGAGTAACATAACAACAGTGGATTTGACCCGGTGTCAATTATACAATGTTTATATCCCATGTGGCTTTGGGCTTTGTCGAAGCATCTGTGTTCTACACACATATTGTGTTGGATCTGATTTGAGTGGAAGGGGGAGACGCTTAGCCCACACCCTAATTTGTTACTGGGTTGCCATGCATTATGGGCATGCATTGTGGCAGGTACTCAACGGGCTATCCATCCGATAGCTCATGCTGTTCCCGTTTGCTCATCTGAATGGTGACTGCGGCTGTGCTCTTCTTGTTATGTTGCCTGGCTGTGGCTTCACCCTTCTTATAATATTGTCTGGCTTTTTACATTATCAAGAATGACACAATACTAGTGTATGCGGGTATATCATGTTACTGTTAGTGTGGACAAGGATGCTTGACAATGCAACTATGATTCTTGGACCTTTCTGCAGACGGGTGTGTTGTCTGGCAGTTGAGAGCCTGGTTGTTCCTGATCAGCGGACTTGTATTTTTGTGTTTCAATGTGACTGCATGAAAGGATGCCAGTATTGGTCTGCAAGTTTGGTGGGCAGTAGATTTGTTGGGGATTGATTTGAGGAGACACTTGTATTATGGCTGGGGCACTTGACATTTGATAAATGTATCCTCTCAATGATGCATTCTGTCTGGTCATTGGCTGTAAAACAGCTTTTCTGAGAAATATTGTTGTGGTGCCAGTTAATGATTTGGATTAAATGTTTCTATATACAGTCGTGAAGCAATTGCCAGGATAAAATGGTACTCTTGCAGTGCATGGATCATCGTGGCTGTCCTCCGATGTTGGAGGAAAAACAAGCTTCTTGGACACCTTTTTGACGTGGTAAAGGTGTTACCCCATGGTTTGAATATGTTTTGTCTCTTTGCTGCAAAATGGGTCGGGAATTTTGGCCTGTAATATTTTCGTACATGGTGGTTTGAATCTTGGCAGCTTCCATTGTTTTGATGTGTTCTCCAGTATACTTTTGTTCAGTCATAGGATTGAATTACTGGTGTTGAGTAGGTCAGGATTGTATCTTCAGCACTTGTTGTCAGCAGATAGACTCACTGGTTGGGTGTCAGTCTAAGCTGTGGGAGTTGATGTGTGATATACATAGATGTTTGCTTTGAGGGTGTGGTGAAGTGCGCTGCAGTTTTACCTCTGTACTGTGTCAGTTTTCATTGTGCAGGGTCCCTCTGAGGGTTGATGGAAGTGTTGGCAACAAGACACTCAATCAGGTAACAACATTATGAGTGGTCTCTTGGATAAGGGAGCTGTCTAAATTGTGATCTTGTTGTCTCCAGCCATGGGAATTGTCATTGAAAAGCTGAAAAATGCAATCAGAGGAACATATTTAATGTCTACTAAAGAAATATTAATATACTTATACATTGTATCGCATTTCAGTTTATGTTAAACATGAAATATGATGTGGTTTCAGAACTATTCATGTTTTTATTCCAATATGACTTTGCAAACATTAATTTAAACACTGGTTTCGGACTTGAGTAGTCTAAAACAATTGCACAACAATGGTACTGTATTATACAGTAATGTCAGTAAATAGTTTTCAACAGATGTATGAAATATACAGTTATAGATTTTAACATGATGTTTATTAATACCCTAAATTATTTTGAAATGATACTACCTTAATCTAAATATTTGTACCTTTTTGAAACCTGCTTAGAAGTAAGTATTATTGAATTACAATAAGATGAGTAAAGAATATATGTATATATTTTAGCTGATTAGATTATCTTAATATATTATTCAATTATATTTATTTAAAACTAAGAGGATAAGAGAAACTGATCCAAATATTATTTGTGAGGGTAGAAAGTTTGTTTGGTTAGATTCACTAACCAAAAGAAGAGGTATATTACCTCATAGCAATAGAGAACGGTTTTTAAGGTTAAGAATTACAAGTTTGGAAGTTCTTTGTTTTTTTTTTATTCTATCACTTTGGTGTCACTCAGAAACATGCAAAAATCATACAAGAAAAACTTTTTGAATTCTGTATCCAAGATGGAACTAAGAATAAACAATATTTACATAAACTTACACATAAAACAAACTCAAAACTAGGAAATGAAATGTTTATCCATAAATGTTAATGGTCTAAATAATAGTAATAAAAGGAGAAGCCTATTTAAGTACATAAACTTACATAAACTACAAATAGTCTTTTTACAAGAGACACACTTATTAGATAGAGATATAAACAACTTAAATATTAATAATTACACAGTACTAATAAACTCTCAATACAAAACAAAAAAAAGAGGAGTAGCTATACTACTTCACAACTCAACTATAACACCTAAAATAATTACTACTCATCAAGATACATCAGGTATGTTTTGTCTAGTTTCAATAGAGTTAAATAAGAGAATCTATACGTTAGTAAATCTATATTGGATCCCAGGACTAGGATTAAAAACAGTTAAACAGCATTTTGAAGAGATAATTCATTTAACTAAGGGTAGCCTGATATTGGCAGGAGACTTCAACTGTATAATGAATGAAAAAGATACAGATTCTAAATCCAAAAGAAGAAAACAACCCATCTCTAAAGCACTATCAAAATTTATAGATACATTGTATTTAAAAGATATAAATGAATTTGCAGAACCAGACTCACTAATCTTCACATTTTATTCTCATAGATATAAAACTAACTCTAGAATTGATAGAATATATGTTGCCAATGACCTAATAACAAAAATTGACAAAGTCAAAATCATAAATTGTCCTTTGTCTGATCATAATGCCATAGTCTTTGAGATAGAGCTTACACCATTTTATTCAAATCCCATTACTAGGATACCTTCCTATATCACAAAATTGAGAGATTTCAAAGAATTTTATGAAGAAACAATCAAAACTTTCTAGAAATAAATTACACAGAAGATATTTCAGAAATATATGTCTGGGATTCATTAAAAGCAGTTACATATGGGAAGATATTATCCTGGTACATAAATAAAAGGAAGTTATGGAATAAAGATATGCTAGACTTACAAAACAAAGCAGATAAATTGAAACTGGAAATACAAAAGGGTAATGCTACTCAAGTTCAAGAACTTACACAAATCAATAAGAAGTATACAGAATTGCTACACCATAAGATTATGATTAACTTAGAAAAGATAAAAATAAACTCATACTCTACTAATTCAGCACACCTGAGATACTTAACTAATAGAACAAAAAATAATTAAATCTAAGCAAATAAAAGAAATATTTATTCCCAATACTAACAAAAGAGTTACAGAACTAAATGATATTTTAGAAGCATTCAGACTCCAATTTAACATTGATAATTCCATAAATACTCAAGATACACCTACTAAGGATATAAAAAATACTTAGAAAACAATATTCATATTAAATTAACACAAGAACAAATAGACATTATAAATAAACCAATCAATATGACAGAATTAAAATCACAAATTAAAAAGCTCAAGACAAATAAAGCACCTGGCCCAGACAATATGCTACCAGAAATGTATAAATTAATACCCAATCAAGCCATATCTTTATTATTAAAAGTATATGATATAGCCAATAAAGATTTGAATATTCCACCCTCTTGGAAATATTCATTGATATCCCCAATTATCAAACCAGATATAGATGAGAAACAGTGTTCCTCATATAGGCCAATATCATTACTCAATATAGACTACAAGATGTTTATGGCTATATACGCAGATAGGATCAAACACTTTCTTCCTTTCTTAATTCACAAAGATCAAACAGGTTTTATTAAAGGAAGAAATACTTCAGATAATATTAAAAGAATACTAACATTAATAGATTATAGCAAACATAAAGTCCTAAATTTAAATGTAATCTCATTAGATATTAATAAAGCTTTTGATTCGGTTAATTGGAACTTTCTTTCACTAGTTTTAAAAGAATATAACTTTCCTTCTAATTTTAACAATCTTATCCAAATACTATATGAAAAATCTACTGCATATGTTAAACTGGGATCATATAGATCAGGCCCTATAACAATAAAAAAGGGAACTAAACAAGGTTGCCCTTTATCACCATTGTTATTTGCATTACTCATAGAACCCTTTGCAAATCAAATCAGATCAAGCAATAACATAAAGGGCATTTGTATTAATAAAATGTTAAACCTTAAAATCCAACTCTTTGCTGATGACATACTATTAACTGTCTCAGATGCAAATGAGTCTTTGAATGCTCTATTTAACTCCATGAATAAATTTCAAAATATTTCAGGCTTAAAATTTAATGAAAACAAAACTAAAATTATGCCCTGTAATTGTAAAAAAAAAAATAATATAAACAAAAGATTTTCCAAATATATAGTAACAGAAAGTAAATTATTATATCTGGGAATAAATCTACTCAATGAATTAACAGATTCTCTAATATTTAACTATAATAAAATACTAGACAAAATAGAACAAACAATTGGTTACTGGAATAAATATATCTTTTCAACAGCAGACAGATTATATCTTATTAAAATAATCATATTTCCCAAAATATTATACTTAATACAAAAATTTTCATTGCCACCTCCCAAATATATTATTCAAAGATACAATAAACTAATTTTAAATTTTCTATGGTTTCCAAATAAACCCCGTATAGCCTTAAATAAACATTTGCCAGATTGGGAAGATGGTGGAATTAATTTACCGGATATTGATTTATATATTACCTCATCTGTTATTAAAAACATAACACTATGGTTAAATAATTCATGCACACCTATATGGAAACAAGCCCATGAGCAGATTTACATAGAAATCAATTATAATCACATACAAGACAACTTAACAGTAATACCATCACCCCTTATATGGATGTTAAAAGATTATTTTTATGGAAAAGGAATAATATTAATAAATTACCATCAAACTATGTAAGTTCTACACTTTCAGTGTTCAGAACATATATAAACAAAATACCAAATATTAATTCTTGGATTTTTCTTATTTTCCCTAAAGCTTTTACACCAAATATTCTAGATACATTCCAAATATCTAAAATAAATATACTTAAAGAAGAAACATTACTCTTTTGGCATCAACTTATAGAGAAAGGGAAAATTCTAACAAAGGAACAGATAATTTATAATTATAATATAAATAAAGACAATTGGCTATTTTTACAAAATCTAAGGCATTTTCTTATAAATAAAATAGAACAAATGCAACCTTCAGTTAGACATGAAGCTCCAAAACTCATTGAATACCTTATTCTTATCACAAAACAGCCTTATCAGGGTACAGGTTATTTGTCTAATATCTATAAAATTGTTAAAAAAACAAAAAAACTATCATGAAAAATCATACTGGGATTATTATACTTTAATAAACAACCATCCTCCAGTTGAAGAAGAAAAAAGTAATATTCTAAAATCTTCCAAATTTTCTACATTATCAAAATACTGGCAATTATTCACTTGGAGATATCTACACAGACGTTTCTATACACCACATAGGTTAGCCAAAATGTATTCTATTGAAGATCAATGTTGGAGATGCCATATCAAGATAAAAGCAGATTGGCAGCATGTTTTTATGAATGTATATGTCTCAATATGTACTGGAAATCCATTAATTATTTTTTCAGACTATTTATAATGATAATTTTCAATTAACAAAGTCTTTAATTTTATTCAACTCTCCTATTCCAAACTGGGTACCAAAAAAGACACTAAAATCCTATGGTCACTATTGGCAATTTCACGTAAAATCATAACTATACACTGGAAAAATGAGGCTCGCCTACGTTCAAGGAATTTGAGACTTTAACAACAACAGTTGCTCACATGGAAATATTAACAGTGAAGAACAGAACTAAAAGATCTACTTCTTACTATTACTCTTGGATGAAAGTACTGGAAATACTTGAAAATATCGAAGAAGATATATCATCTTATGTTTCTAACTCTATATAATATAGAATTTCAATGTTATTTGCATAGACACCAATGTAAATAGTTATATAATGGTTTGAAGTTAGTAATGTTTTAGAATTGTAAATATGTTATTTATCTTTATTTCATGTAATGTTTAAGACATCTTATTTGAAATAATAAAAAAAAATATTTAGTGAAAAAAAGAAATCCTCCTACTTCTCTTTATGGATGAGTCTGTTAGCAGTTTTCCCTGACAAGAACAGAATTAAATCCCAGGCTGTAGTAAGGACATTTTAACATTGTTATCACCTTTGTTTCATGGCAAGAACTTCTTGGTTAACATTGTACACTTTCAATGCTGGGGAAAGACACAGTGGTAGATTAAAAAAATTATAATAATTCTCTGCAACAAAATATAGAAAAAGTAGATAAGTAGAGTTAATGAAGTAGGACAAAGAACACGCAATGTATAGGGGCATTTCAAATATTTAAAAAGCAAATATATTTTTCCACTGTTTTGGTATTTCAGCTGTAGTTTTTACTAAAAAAGGTAACTTAGAAAGTGAAAAGGTTTTAACAAATTTCTTTTAAGAAGTCAAAGCTGTAATGATCTAAAATGTAGACTATATTTAATAAAGATAAAACTCTTTGTATATTATTATTAGTTTAATAGAATTTTTCCCCTTTGTTAGGAATATGACTTTGTTTTCCAAAGGTTAGCTTTCTGATAGTTTAGTTGAGAATATGCTCCAACCCTGTTTTTCTGTGACTGATCCAAAGATGCATCCACCTTTAATCAAATGGCCTATTCAATCCTCTTGAGGGAGAGTAGCTGGCCTGCCTGGGAGATCTTGTCTATTTTGTTGCTCTGGTACACACTAGGCCCTGAAAAGGATTTGTCATTTGATCCATTCATTTTCTGTCCTCAAGCTCATAGGTGCCCATATTGAGGTTAAATATGTGACCATCTTCTCCCCTAAGTGTTGTCTAGTTCTAACCTCTGGAGCCTTTGTAAGGCTAGCCATGAACCCTAATATATCTCACAGGTTATTGTATCTTAGAGGTTATTTTAAGGGGGTATATTCTAGTTAGAGCATGACAATGGCTGCCACTATCCATTTGAGACACAGCTGTCAGACCAGGGTAGAATTTCCAATTTAGCATCCACTGGTCCAGGTTGCACTTTGTAATGTTAGTGAAGGGCTCTGCTTCCTATGGATGGGAAGCTCATTCCAGAGAATGGAGATTCTCTGAGATACATTACAGTCCCACCAACATGTTCTATTTAAGCCACAAGCAAAGTTTAAATCCTTAGATTTGGTAGTACTGGTTGCTGTTCATTTTGTGTGCATGCAAAAGGTCCATCAGAGCAGTCTCCAAGGATGCCAGTATGCCAGGCAAGGTATAAAACTGCTTCTCAGCAGTCTGTAGAAAACTAGGGTACAGAGCCAGGAGTTTGAGGTGTTCTACATGAGACATTCTGTTTATGCCCTGTATTCATTTTGTGAGGGACATCTGTGGATGTTCCAATTGTTGCATGTGCCTGGTTGGGTATATACTGAAGGGGGTGTTATACTCAGTGATGGGTCTGATGATGGGTGAGTACAGTGACACATTGACTTTTCTGAACCTGGATGCTAGATCTTTATTTATAAGCTGTGTTACACAGAATAATTTTCTTGCAACATTAGAAACATATTGGTTGAAATCCAGGTTACTATCTACATGAGATCATAGGTTCATAGGTAGGTACTAGGCTATTGGCCCTAGGGCCTAAGTAAGCCTAACCAACAAGATTCCCTGGCTTATGCCACCCAAGAAAGTTAATTTCCTGTGCCTCTGTTGAGCAGAGCCACAGAAGTGATCCCCATGGTGTATCTCCTATTTCCCATCCACTCAACAAGATTTTTCTTGAAGAGTGCTACTGAGGAACTTTGCTTGACATAGATGGGTAGCTTGTTCCAGAGTATAGGAAGGCTCTGGGACAGGAATCTATCCCTCCTACATATCCTGTTTATTGTGGTGACAAGGTTTAGGTCTCTTGAGTGTCTAGCTCGGAGGGATTGGGATTGTTTTAGGTGTAGCATATCCAACAGCTCTTGGTTTAACATAGGTTTATATATTAGGCAAAGATCTCTGAGGAGTAGGCGATATGTATAGAGTAAAGCTGGAGTTTTTCGAGACGGTCAGTATAGGGCATTTGTTTGAGGCCAGTAATCTTCTTTGTGAGGTACTTCTGTGGCCTTTCCAGCTGCTGCAGATGTGATACATAGAAGGATTTCATGACTACTGCGGTGATGTGATTATCAAAGGAGAGACTACTGTCAACCTTGGTCCTAAAGTCTGTTATCACACATTCGGCATTAAGTAGAATGCCATTTATGTGGTAGTTCATGAGTACAGAGTTTTTACCAAAGGGGATGACAATGCACTTTTTGGCATTGAGCTTGAAGTCATGCCTCTGACAGCAATCATCTGTCTCAGTGAGGCCCTTCTGTAGGATGTCCACATCATTTGGGGACTCGACTATGGCTCCTTGTTTGCAGTCATCTGTGAACTTTGTTAGCCAGAGGTGTTCTGTGTTATCCTGTACTCCAGAGAAGTAGATACCAAACAGGAGAGGTCCCAGAACTGAGCCCTGTGGTACTCCACTTGTCACTGGTTTGAAGTCAGATTTGGAGTCTGCAACTTTTACAGTGTGGGTTCTGTCAGTGAGCCAGTTGGCAACACATCTTGTGATGTAGGGATTTATACCTAGTTTAGTGATTTAGCTATAATTCCAGAATGTAGGATTGTGTCGAAAGCCTTGGTGAGGTCAAGATAGGCTGTGTGATCCACCTTACCCTCATCTACAGCTTTGGTGACTGCCTCAAAAAAGTTGATCAGGTTCAGAAGGCATGATCTGCCTTTCACAAACCTGAACTGAGTGGGGTCCAGATTTTGGAGGTTACCAATGTCATTTTTTATGAGGGATGTAATGATGTGTTCCATAGCCTTGCAGACCAGGCTCGTCAGGCTAATAGGGAGATAGTTCCCAGGATCAGTGATGGCTCCCCCTTTGTGGAGTGGGATAACTGTTGCTGTGCACCATTCAGTGAGCAGAAAACTTGACGTGAGACTATGATTGAAAATGGTGCTTAGGTGGGGAGCCAGTTCATTCTGAAGTTTGTGTAAAACGCAGCCTGGGATGTTGTCAGGTCCCATGGATGCTGTATTTTTGCTTTTACAGAGTGCAGCTTTTACCTGCATAGATATGACTACTGTGTCTACTTTTAAGTGTGCTTTATTAATGAGATAGTTTTTGGGGTAACTGACTTCTGATAAGGTGCTATTATGTATTTGTTGGCATTATGTTTTAAGCCATGGCTTTGGCACTAGTCACTTATTATTTTTAAAGCTTCTTGTAAGATGTTGATGATTTAGGAGGGGATTCAATGTTTACAACGATCTGCAAACTTGTTAGGTCAGATGCCCATGACATTGGCCTTGACTTCTGAAAAATAGATTCCAAACAGGAGTGAACCCAGTACATAGCCCTGGGGCACTCCACTGGTGACCAGCCTCTTTATGGTGGTAGTCTGTCCAATCCCAACTTCATGGGTCCTGTCTCTGAGCTAGCTGTCTATCCAGTGAGTTGCATAGCAGTTTATGTCTAATTCCATGAGTTTGTTTACAAGAGTGACACAGGTGGAACAATGGGGGTTCCACCTGTGTTTCTGTGTCCCTCTTGGACAGGGGCAATAGGTGCTGATATTAGTGTCTGCTTCAGACAGACACTCCTGAGAATAGGTTGAACTTGGCTATGCTTGTAAGGGCCATAGGGCCGTTAGCCTAGTAACATCCTATTATAATCCTATGATCCTATCACTATACACTGTCCTGGAGACTATCCCCCAGATTCATAAAAGCTTGCATTGAGTGCAAGATTGGTGCAGGAGGCCATGCAGGCAATATGTCTGCTGTGCGATCCAGGAACAGCCTGCAGGGGTGAGCACGAGCGGTCCTGCACTAATCTTGCACGGACTAAGCCCTGGTATGCAAATCACCCCATTTGCAGGTGAAATCCCATGCAAATGTGGTGATTTTGCAACCCAGGAAGCTAGCAACAGTCCGTGCAAGACTAGTGCTATCTGCAGAAATGTACTCAGTTAGTAATCGAGTACATTTCTGCAAAATTCAAATCTGAGCTATGATAGCTCCAAATAAATGCTGCATATCATTGAGGAAGCATGCCAATGGCCAAGTATAAGGCCATTGGCATAACAAACAATAAAAAAATTTAAAAAATCAACTTTTATTTTTTTTTACCGATCTCTGTTGTTTAAGCATAGGGCAGCGGCGCACAAAAGGGATCGGGGGGGGGGGATAATTAAATAAACCTAAAATAATTAAAATCAGTATTCTGCCATGCAAGTCAATTTCAGGCAGAAGACAACCGGGCCAGTGAGTAGTGGATGCTAAGGGGGGAGGCTCAGTGTGAGACATGTAACTATGCATTAACAGGCAATCCTATGTAAATGAGGGGAAGGATAGTGAATCCCAGTTTACTCGAGCATGTGAGTAGGTCCCAACAGTGTAAGAGTATGACTAGCTGGGTGCAAGCCTAGGAGGTAAGTGACATCATGAGGGTGTGTGTCAGGCATACAGTAAGTGGATTGGAGCCCTGTGATTCGGGTTTGCTCCTAGCTTAGTACAGCTAAGCTACGGGGTGTATCTAAACCTGCCTACCACTCTTTACAAAGTGTAAGCGGGTGTGTGCGGCATGCACCTGGTTATAAACAAGAGAAAAAAAAGGTTAAACCCGGAAACAGCAGCTCTGGTGACATCTGAGCACTCTGTTTGTGTGGCGTGCCTCGGGCTTAAACAGGAAGGCAATGGGAAGGGAAAACAGCAGTAGGAAGGTAATCAAGGTGAACTAGCATAGCTGGCAGGTGAAATGTATCAGAACCAGCCAATTACACAGGCTGCAGCCTGGCCAAGCCCAGCACACCACTATAAACTATGCAAACACCCTACCCTCTTGTTTTTTCCCCCAAAACCTCTGCACCACCGGTGTATACAAGTGGGGAAATTTTGAAGAAATGAAAGCAAGGGAAAAAAATGTTAGGGGCTGCTTTTGCTATCATAAACCAGCATATGCAAGAGGCTGTGGGTGGTGAGGATGTGAATGCTGATGACCAACCCACAGTGAGGAGGAGGAGAAGAATGTACAGACCCAGGGAGACCTACCATGGGTTACATGAGCTGGAGATAGTGGAGCGCTATAGGGTGGACAGGGACCTCCTACAGCAGATTGCTGAACTCTGCCGGCCACACTTCAGATACAGAACTAACAGAGGGGAACCTATCCCAGTGGAAACCAAGGTATGTGCAGGCATAAGAATACTAGCCACAGGTACCTTCCAAAGGCCAACTGGGGATATCATGGGGATATCACAGGCATCAGCATCCAGGGTACTACACCATTTCCTGGATGCTATGTTAGCACATGCCTGTGAGCACATATATTTCCTCAACACCCGTGAGGCATTGGCCAGCAATATGCATCTCTTCCAACAAATAGCAGAATACCCTGAAGTAGTGGGTACTATAGACTGCACGCACATACACATAAAAACACCACCTCATTAGCAGGGCAGGGTCTACAAAAACCGCAAGGGCTTCCCATACATCAACTGCTAGGTTGTGTACGATGCCCAATGCATTATAATGAATGTGTGTGCTGGAAGCCCTGGGAGCTATCACAATTTCCACACCTGGCATCTGACACAGCTGTACCAGAGATTTGCCAGTGGGGACATCCCATATGGCCACCGAGTGGGGGATGCTGATTACGCACTGGAGCCATGACTGAGGACACCAATCAGAAATGCACACACACCCAAACAAGAGCTCCATAATGATACACACGCACAAACAAGAATCATAATAGAGCATATGTTTGGGATGCTCAAGTCATGGTTCCGATGCCTGGACACATCTGGTGGAGCCTTGCAGTACTCTCCAGTTACATATACCCAATTTTCATGGTATGTACCATGCTACACAACATGATCCTGTGGAAGCAGCTGCAGCAGGAACAGCACGCGGCAGGGCCACACAGCCCCTCACCATTTCCAAGGCCAGCACAGGCACAGAGGGACTTGGAGGAGGAACAACCTGAGCCTGCACCTGTACGTGTAGGCAGAAGAAGGCATGCACAGTATGCCCTGGCTTTGGCAAAGAGGCAACGCATAGCACATACACTGACACAGTAGGAACCCAGAGAATGGAAACTCTCTCTGACTCGCACATACAGTAAATGGGATGCCAAAAATTACACTACCTGTGCTGCACCATGTATAGGGAGTGTACTATGTGCATCTGACATAGTCAGCCCTCCAGCACCATCCTCAGTACTGGCACAGCCACAAGGTAAGTCACCATCCCTATCAATCACTGAATGCAGTAGTATGGTCTGCTAGTTGTATCAATGGTATGGTGGTGAACATGCAAGGAAGGGAATTGGGTGGCTGAATGGGATGGAAGCATGTAGTAGACAGCTATATGGGCAACATGAAACCATAATAAATACTGGTGTCAACAAAGTAAGCAGTAGCAGACAAGGTGAAAAAAAACATTGCAGGACATGTGCTAACCCAAATGTGTGTCCATAGGGCACACATATGCATGTCATGGAGGTTTATATACCCAACAACAGTCCCACCCAGCCAGCAGGACAGGTGTAGATGAACACAAGGAAAGGCTGTGCTAAGGTCCTTAAGGTATGGCAATGGAGATCAACCCCCCTTCAGACCTATGCAGAGTATAACAGGTCAGGAAGTGGGATGTCATTCATGAAGGGTAGGAAGTCTGAAATGGCAATTTAGGTCAATAAAACCTATAAACTGTACTACACTGATATGCCTGTAGACTGCAGGATAGGTCAGAATACAGATTTAAAAGGAAGCCACCAGACTACCAGAAATACTAGTGCAGTCAAAGCAAATGTCCACAGTTGGCAGGTGTGCCCCCTGCCAAACCATATGTAAAAATGTATTAGCATCCATTTGTAGGAATAATAACAGTGAGCACAGAGTTCCTGAGCTTGCCAAAGTAGAAGGATGGATTGTTTCATGTGTACAATATGCACACCTCTGAATGGCAAGTTGATGTGTGGAAGCCAACAGGGTACCTGAAATATCAGGTGGGTATAGCAGAAATATCTACAATTGTCAGGTGTGCTTTCCCAATCCTATGTAGTTTAGTAGTAGTATCTATGTGTGGGTATCACAGCAGCAGAGAACAGAGTACCTGAGGTGCCCCAATTATAACAATGGACTATTGCATGTGTATAATATGCAGAGATCTGAGTGTCAGGTTGTTGTGTGGAAGCCAACAGAGTACCTGACATATCAGGTGGTTGTAGTAAATGTCCACAGTTGTGATGTGTGCTCCCACCAACCCTATGTAGAAATGTATTACCAGCCATGTGTGGGAGTAATAACGGTGAGCACCGAGTGACTGAAGTGGTTAAATCAGCAAGATGGATAGTCGCATGTCTACAGTAGGCAGAGCTCTGTGTGTTAGGTAGTCCATAGGTTCATAGGTTCATAGGAAGGTACTAGGCTATCAGCCCTGGGGCCTATACAAGCCCAGCCAAAAAGGTACCCTGGCTTTTGCCACCCAAGAAAATTATTTTCCTGTTCCACTGTCAAGCAGAGACACAGAGCCACAGTTCTGAGTGGTATGCTGTGTGGAAGTGTTCAGCAAATAGCCATGGATGGTGTGTCCTGGTGCCCAATGGTCAGTACTGCTGATGACCAGGCCAAGTCCACACAACTGCAGTGTGAAGCAGACTGGTAACCCAGCAAGTCATGTTGCAGCAGTAGTCCATATGATTTATACAGATGTCATAAATGTCACCATCTGGTAGATGGACATGGCATGAGTGTTGGTCCAGATGTACACAGAGTACACAGGTGGAAGTACCGTAGAGAGAGACTGTTTACAATTTCACATACAGGTCCACAGGACATCAGTTGGTTTTGTAGTATGGGAAACTAAGATGCCCTGTGGGCAAACAGTGGCAGACCACAAAAGGCAGAGGTATGATGTATGTAGAAGTTTCTGGTGTCTACCCACTAGCCACCAGCAGGAGAAAGGGTCACGTATACATGTGAGGCAGTTGCAAGTAGCTACCCTAGCACACATGCAGCCAGTCTGGCCCAACATCATCCTCAGGTAACACACAGGCCACCTCCTGGCTGCTGTGAATGAGTACAATATGATCCCCCACATTATTATATGAATACTCACAGAATTCAACATGCTGAAGAGGTGTCCCATACAGGTGTGTCCATAGCTGTAAGATATACCCTGCCATCATCCACACCAATGGATTTATAAGGACAGAAACAATTGCAATCACCACCTCCTTGCACACCTATCCTGTCACCCCAGGGGAATACATTGCCTTGCAGCCTGGGTCTGTACAACTGACAGAATGCACTGACCTGCTACAGATAGCCTGCATCAGTACACAATGCCCCACTGCCCTATGTCACAGGTCTTTGTCACGCCTGTAACGCCACTGAATGTTACCTCATGGACTCCCACATAATGACAAAACACAGTCCACAGAACACAAATGCAAGGACATGTTGACAAATCCCAGTAGTATGTCCATCATGTTCCAATGCATGAACTGTGGACTAGCCTGTACATACTGTCAGGATGGAGTGGCAACTATAGGCATACCTATCAGATATTGTGTGCATAATCGTAGGAAGAGGACAGATTAATGGTGGGGGGGGGCTAGCATCACCACCATGGAGTGTGTGAAGGGTGAAACCCTGATGTGTGCACATACTTATCATGGCTGCAAACACTGGGATGGGTGTCCACAAACCTGTTTGCAAACCAAATTGTGAAGGGTTAATGAACAGAATAATGAGCTCTGCCTCTGGATAACCTCAATGAGTCTGAATACCTGTGAGGTATGGCCACAGTACGATATGGCCATCCTGTCATGGTAATTGTACAGGCATGGGACCCACAACTACAACAGCACCAAGGTGCCTCACCATATACACAGACCCATCAGCAAGTGTCTGCAGTTTCCAAGCCAGAATGGCATGAGTGTGCAAGAATATGTAGGTTGCACACCACAATACTGGACAAAGCTGCATTCAACTTGTAATCCCCAGGAGCCTACTGCCAGCAAAGATGTATACTGTCAGTAGTTGATGAAATCACATATCACTGAGTATCCTTGCTAGCAGCAAAGCCATGTAGCAGAAGCACCACAGACACAATTAACAACAATCTCACTACCCGTTGACCAATGTCGACCCACACTGTCAACCAATCTACAGATATCCTGCATAAGCTGGTTACTAGCTGTAGATGTAGAGCACAAATACCTGCACTGGAGTACAACCTACCTGGAATGGAGTCATGCATGTAATACAGTCACTCATACTGGGCATGTTCACACACTTAGGGAAATGAAGCCGTGTCTGGAAACAACTGTGGACTATATGACACGGCGGTCAGTCACAGATGTCTGTGCAAACACTCCACATTATAAACCAGTTATGCTCTGCACACACAACTAATGAGAATATGCACATATATCCAAGGACAGCACACTATAACAGCTCAGACATGCACATAATAGATGTGAGAAGAGAGTGACAGGCAGCTCCCCTCTCATGAGGCCTGTCCCACAGAGCACACTCCCATTTTGCAAAAACATATGATGTGCAAATGTCCATCACTGTACACAATTGCCCCTGGTAGCCTTCCAGTCAGTACACCTTTTATTGCTTTTCTTTGACAAGCCTGCTGATGTCATTTCCTGTGAAATACACATTTGGTAAAAGAGTATCCCAGTAATTTCCGTGGTGTGTTCTTTAACTGCATAATGCTCTAATGTGCTGTAGTAGTTAGGTAGGTGTTCTAATCCCATTCATGGCAATGGTGAGTGTGTTTGTGTGTATATGCAGGGCCCAATGCTTTTGAGGACAGTCAGTAAATCTTTCATTACCTTTCTTTGACAAGCCTGCTGATGTCATTCCTTGTGAAATACACCTTTTTCTGAGGAAGCCCACATATGCTGGGTGAAAGCGCTTAACGTACTTCTTGTATGCAATTAAAAAAGCTGTTATTTTTAAGTACCATTGTCACTTTATTGGGGACATTCTGACGACCAGCATTGGATTTTCATTGACTTTTGTTGGTCTTTATTCAACGACTTGTTCATTCTGAAATACACCCTTGGTGAAGGAGAATCCCAGTAATCTCCATGGTGCGTGCTCTAACTGTGTAATGCTGTAGTGTGCTGTAGTAGCTAGGTAGGTGTTCTAATCCCAGGCATGGTGACTGTGATACTTTTGGTGTGTGTGTGTGTGTGTGTGTGTGTGTGTGTGTGTGTGTGTGTGTGTGTGTGTGTGTGTGTGTGTGTGTGTGTTTGTGTGCATTTGTCATACGTATCCTGTGTGAAGAATGAAGCAATGTGGAGCAGGTTTTGCACTTTTCCCATATGTTGGGCCTATTAAATGTCATAATGTCGACCTTACAAGCATAACAGATGTCAAACATCACAGTGACTGGGGCACACAATCTATACCTCCACATGTGACATCATTGCATGGGGAACAATATAGGCAACACCTGTATAACCCAGAGAATACTCTCCATCCATGTCTCGGACATAAACACACTTGGCCATGCAACAACCACTAAGTTGGTAGTCTCCTGCATATTGCCCAAAGATGGTAACCATGGTGTGATTGCAGTGGACTACAGAGGACATAGCACCGTGTCCCATCCCTGCAATAGGCAATGCATTGCATACAATGCTCCATCGCTATGTTGCCCAATGAACACCTGCTACAACTGGCACACCAGCAAATGTTACCCACAAAGGCCATGCCATGTTGTATACACATGCCCTGTATGGACAGATGCCACTGACACCAGTGAATACTGAAGGGGTAACATAGGTAAGCTGCCTGAAGATATCTGGGTGTACATTACCATTCAATTCACCTTGGGTAAATGCAGGCCTACTGCTTCCTGCCATTCAGACTGTTCTGTTTGTCAGTGCGATTGTGATGGTTTCAGTCATGCCTTTTTATATCACAGATACATCCCATTGTGTCTACTTCGGTATGTGCCCCTAGGGATTGTGTACAGACTGTAGATGGAGGCTGCCAGACTGTACAGCTGCATTACTGACAGTTAATTGCTTGTTATCCTGTGGCCCAGTCTGTGTCGACTGTTGTGTTACTTGATGGCTTTGGCCTAGACAGCAACATATGTACTCCTTTCCAGAATACTGTATACCATTAACTATTAGACAGTTGCATTACTCTGTCTAAACGTATTTCAGAGTCGACACAGCTATATGACATGGCATACAGTACTGTAGTTGTACACAAATAAAGCTTCCCCATGTATGCAAACCTGTGTGTGGTGTTATATCCCGTGATCTGTTGGTATATGTTGCAGGCAACAGGCGTCACTTGTATGCTTGACTCATACAGTGTACATGTGGTATACTGGTGCCTGTAGCCATAGTGGCTGTACCGTATTGTGTGCCCCTTCTACATATGTATCTCCCTGTACACATGTCTGTGTGTGTGTATGTGTAGTTACATATTTAGCTATATATAGGTATATATGCCGGCCCTGACGCACAACCTTCAATGAACGTATGCCCATTCATGCATGTCTCCACACAGAAGACGCTCTCGCTTAGAATCGAACAGGACAAGGTCTTACTGTGAGGCGACAAAGCTACTGCAGCACCACCACCACAGTACACCAAAATGCTGATAACACTCCAAATACATTTTCGTTCACAAGAACTTCATCAGAATAATACATACATAGTTGAGGCCCATTAAATAATCCCCCAAATCATAAAATAGCCAGTAAAATAACAGAATAAAATTTAAAAAAGACATTCAAAAATATATTCAAAAGTATGTTGAAATGCTGCCACCTAGTGTCCAAGTAGTCTAATTACATACCATAAAAGACATTCTTTAAGCAATAATAATAATAATAATAAACTAAAAGCTATTCATATAAACACTCATGATATAATAAAATAAAGTAAAATGTCTTAATAATGTGCTGATAAAAAACTTGTAAAAAACTTATAAAAAATACATATTTGTACATTTGTAAAAAAAAATATATATATATATATATATATATATATATATATATATATATATATATATATATATATATATATGTATATTAGCATAGTACATTATAGCTTGGCAGACCTGAGTTTTAACAAAGAATGTTTATATAGAGCATTTTTAACATTGCCTTTCTTGACATCGTACATATGCTCGTATATACGTCTTTTCAACTTTTGTTCAGTCTTGCCCACACAAAAGGCATCGCAGGTCTTACACACAACTACATAAACTAACCCACTGGAGTTGCAATTAATAAACCATTTATCATACACCCATTTATTGCTACATTTTAAAAATACCCGATCTGTGTTGGAAATTAAGTTGCACTGTGTGCATGCTCCATATTTAAAAGTACCTTTTCTCTTGGTAGTATGAACAGGCTTCAGTTTACTCCCACTCTCAAACACAGGTTCGTCAAATTTTTACCCCTCTTATAACTAATCTTCAGGTATCCCTTGTCAATATCTTTAAGGTCTGTCAGTGAAGTAAACCAATTCCATTCCTTAGTTATTATGTCCACTACCATTTTAGAGTCCAAACTGAAATCTAGAGTGAGGGCTTTAGAATAAACCAAGGGGTTCACTTCCCTTGAACGATGGGTAATACCTACTATGGTGTATTTACTTACATAAGTACGAATATCAACCAGTAAATCCCTTGTGTACCCCCTTTGAATAAATAAACTTTCAATAAAATCACACTCCAACAAAAAACTCTGCATCCAGGGAAGTCATCCTGGATGCACAAATTAATTGACCTTTGTAAATGTTCTTTTTCTGTATATAAGGGTGAGCACTTGAAAAATGAAGATAAGAATTTGAAAAAGTATCTTTATGAAACATTTTTGACTTAATACCCTCAACAGTCTTAATTAGTCTCACATTCAAAAAGTCAAGCCTATCTGTATTTATTGAACTAGTAAATTCCAAAAAGGAGGTGGTGATGTCCAAATAATTCAGAAATTAATGTAACTTTTCCACTGTATCACTCCAGAAAATGGCTATATCATCTAAACATCTCTGATAATAGGACCAACAGTTGCTATATGCAGAATTTAAAACATAGTTTTTCTCCCACCAAGCTAAAAATATGTTAGCATATGTGGGGGCACAATTTTCCCCCATAGCTACACCCTTAATTTGATGAAAAAAATCTCCCCCAAAGAAGATGAAACTATTTTTTAATACCATCTCCATCAGTTGTAAAATAACTAACAACTGGTCCGTGGATGGACAGGCCTTGTCTAATAAAGCTTCTTCCAACCAGGCTAACCCTAAATCCTGGGGTATAATGGTAAACAGGACTTTAATATCGACCATGACAAAGATAATATTGTCAAAGCACTGGTCCATTTTAATTCCCTTTAAAAAGTCCCAGGAGTCTTTTAAAGTAGTCCTTTCTGTACCCCAAATGGACTTTAATTTTATATCCAGGAATTTTTGTACTGGTGCCGTCTTTGACCCGTCAGCCGAAACAATTGGTCTTAAGAGGGGGGGGTTCCATGGGGTCCTTATGCACCTTAGGTATGCCAAAAAAAGTAGCAATTTTAGGTTGAGCTACATGTAAATACTTATGAGTGTCCAGATCAATCAGTCCATCCAACAATAAATCCTCAATGACCAAATCAATTTTTTGTATGCAACAAAAATTTTATTTCTGGACACTCTCTTATAAGTGCTAGAATCACCCAAGATGTCTAACATCTTGCCTTGATATATAACATTGTCCATCAACATGGACTCCCCCCCCCCCTGTCTGGTTTCATAACCCTCACATTTTGATTCTATTTAAGTTCCTATAAAACCATCCACTCCCCGGCATTAAGGTTATATTTAAACCTGTAGGGAGGTGCAAAATTAACTTGCCTTAATTCTTTTTCTACTACCACTTCAAAATTCTTAATTTGGGGATGAAGGGGTGGGTTAAATTCACTTTTTCTCCTTAAAATCTCTGAACTTTTCTCTTTGCTTTTACCTCTTGTGTAAGACCTGTGATGCCTTTTATGTGGGCAAGACTGAACGAAAGTTGAAAAGACGTATATACGAGCAAATGTATGATGTCAAGAAAGGCAATGTTAAAAATGCTCTGTATAAACATTCTTTGGATTGCCCAAGGGCAAGTTATGATTTTTTTGTCTTAGAGGTTGCTACACCAGACGTGAGGAGGGGTGCCTGGGAGACTATCATTGAGTATAGGGAATTACTGTGGCAGATTACCCTAGATGCAAGCAGGACCCCCGGGTTAAATGAAAACATCTCAATAGCACCTCTATTGAAACTCAGATCTGCCATGCTATAATGTACTATGCTAAAATATATATATATATATATATATATATATATATATATATATATATATATATATTTATACATTTTTTACAAATGTACAAATATGTATTTTTTATAAGTTTTTTGCAAGTTTTTTATCAACACATTATTAAGACATTTTACTTTATTTTATTATATCACGAGTGTTTATATGAATACAATAAGAACTTCTATGACTATACGGATAAACTTAAAATAAAAAAATGAACTAAGGAATAAAGACCAACATCCAGTCCACAGTGGTAGAATAAGCTTTTGTTCCTTTTATTCAGTATCGGAACTTCTTCAGAATGGATCAAATGTCAAGGGGCTAAAGTATAACAAAGCACAACATACCTCATGAATATTAAAATACAAACATAAGCCAGTAATAGCAAACCATAACCAATACAGTAATGCATATGTAAGAATGTGATGTTTAAAAAGAATGCCATTGCATGAGAACTTTCCTAATATGTACAAAAGACAGCCTATATGCATTAAACACAGTGAGAAAAATATGTACACAACTGTATATACCAAAAAATGTTTACAGTAAATCACAAAGGACCCTCCATATAAAATTAACACAATCACTGGAACTATTTCAAGGCACCTTTCAGATTAAGAGACTCATTTAACCCTGGAAAAACTTCTGCTTTCAATCGTAACTGCCATTTCAATTCCTGTAGCTGTAATTTACAATCCGAATCTCCAAAGAAAACTTTAATCTGCTCCAACACTATGAACTTAAAAGAACTGAAATCATTACACAAGGTACTGTGTTTACTAAGAGCATTAACATGGTCATTATTTCTGATGGCACCATAATGTTCCTTTATTCTGTCACTCAACTTACGGACAGTTTTCCTAATATAAAAACTTGAACATGTGGAGCAGACTGCACAATACACTACCATGTTGGAATTACAATCGAATACTTTGTTTAATGGCAATCGAACATTGCAATGTGGAAAAGTATGAGTAACCTTTAAGGATGTATTTACAACAAACACATTTACCACATTCATGCATTCCTTTAGGCTAAATAGCTTTTAGTTTATTATTACTGCTTAAAGGTCTTTCATTGTGTGTAATTAGAATGCTTGGACACTAGGTGACAGCATTTCAACATACTTTTGAATGTATTTTTGAATGTCTTTTTTAAATTTTATTCTGTTATTTTATTGGCTATTTTATGATTAGGCGGATTATTTAATGGGCCTCAGCTATTTAATTTATTATTCTGATGAAGTTCTTGTGAATGAAAATGTATTTGGAGTGTTATCAGCGTTTTGGTGTACTGCTTGTCATTATTTTGTGACATTAAACCTTGGAAGAATTTGTGGACCTGAGTGCTTCCTTCCAGCTTTTTCACTTCTGTGCTTGGTGGTCATTGTGGTTGGAATCCCCATTTTTTACTACTTTGTTTGCTGTTGTGATCTATAGATGTAGGCATTTGCATGTATATATGTTCTTATATATTCATATATGTATATATATATTTACATATATCAATATGTTGTATCTGTTTAGACATTAATATATTTACTCACACACATACATCTACATGGAATAAATTCTCTGTACTGTTGAATGACTGGGCTGATTGATATCTTTTGAATACATCAGGGTTATGTATGTCTGGCATGACTTAGTGGCAAATCAATTTGGCTATAGTATGAAGGGTCCTGGGTTAGAGCCTACAGAGGCCGTTTATTTTGTTGCTAGGCAGAACTAGGGCCGTTGGATGCAGAGTTGTTAAGGCACTTTTAAGCAGTTGTAAGCGGGTGTGCGTGGGTTTGAGCGGAGCTAAGCAATGCTAACCTCCGGTTACAGTTTCTTACACTCAGTTGGCTTCTACTTTGCTTTATCTGTGTAGGCAATGCTTACGCCTATGCAAACACACTTAAACATGCTTACTAGTGCTTATATATGCTTACTACTGCTTATTTGTGCTTAAACCTGCTACTAGTGCCTTATTCATTATGACACTGACACTTGACATGTGCATTTAATGCACTACTCCAGTTCACATTTAAATGTTATTTAGTAGGTTATACAGCAAAAAAATGTTCATATACAGATTTCACATGGGAAATGGTATGTGCTGCAGTGGGACTGGGAATGCCTGCTCGTTAGTTAGATGCTCTGCCCACTACACTATTGCTGTTCTGCTTCATTTTCATACATCTTCATTGTTATCCTCCAGCCTTTTAAGCTGCTTTAACCGTAGCTAAGCAATGGGCACACCCACACACCTACAGTTACCTGTACTAGGATTTTTTTTAAAAATAACGGGGTTTCTTCAGTTTATTTATATGTACTGTTGCTGTTCTACACATGGGGGACTGTTGGTGGGGATATGTGGACACCTATGAGCAGTCTTGCTTATTTATTTCCACTTTCTGCTGTTCTATATTGCATATTATTCTGAGAGCTCTGCTCTCAGACACACCCCCTGCACTCATCCACATGTAAGCCTAGGAGGTTGGGCAGCGCGCCTTCATTAATATGCATAGCGCACTGCTGTCCTCCTACACAAGCGCTTCCGTGCAGGACTAAGCTAGTCCTGCACGGAAGATTAGTGAATCTGGGGGTACATCTTTACAGTTATGTAGACAGTATATAAATAATTCAAAGAAGAAGAGCTGTTCAAAGGCTTTATCAAAAGTGAAAGACTGAGAAAATAAAATGGTGTAATAAGTGTATTCCAAGAAAATAGTAGGTATGAGACAATGCAATATAGGTAAATGTAGCAGAAGAAAAAGCAGAATAAAAAGGCTAACATTTTATAAAAAAAGAAATTAATTTGAAGGCAGTATGATCTGAAGTCCTGTTTGGATGTCATAAGCTGAAAAGTTAAAAGTAAATGCCTAGTATTCTGCTAAAAGTATAACTACTTCCTTTTTTTTGCACATCTGCCTATTAAGTATTTCCCTATTCTCCTACCATAAACAAGAGTACATACACATTTCATAGCACATTTTGATAAGGACCATCATGACTAAACCTATAAATGATTATTTATGAAAAAATATTGTTTAGTTATGATATGACAATCAAATGACTCATATCTCTCCATAACTTCCATATAAGCATATACATTTTCTTACAGTATGTCTCTGCTGCTCTGAAGTTATTGCTTATAGGACTACTCAGCATGAATGTAAACCACTGGTTTGTATATTGCTCAGGATCTAGGAACAAGCAAACAAAAAAATAAACACTATATAAAGTTATATATACATGGTATACACACTGCCATAAGTAAATAAATAAGTATATAATTGGGGTTGTGTTTATTACTTCATTTTTGATAATAACATTGGATTCACTATCACTAAGAATTCAGGTGTACCCCTTGAAAAAGTAATTTAAGTCTAAAAAAAAAATAAAATATTTTGTTGCTCTGGAAACACACAGATTTAGAGAGAACACTTTGCACTTGCAGAAACTGCTGGGGCCAAAAGCAACAGTTTTCATGATCATAAGTGATTCCGAAACATGTTAGTCTCAATGAGGAAAGACCTCAATTTTTACTAATTTGCATGTCGCTGAATTGTGTGGTGCTACTGCTAGTGCTAATCAGCATTTTCTTGTGGTATTCGCCTTTAAGTGTAGTGGCCTTCCATCCCTTTAGCCATGCATTTCACATTCATTCACACAGACACACCCATGCAATCACACAAACACACACACACACACACACACACACACACACACACACACACACACACACACACACACACACACACACAGACATATAACCTTCTTTACCCATGCACACACACACACACACACACACACACACACACACACACACACACACACACACACACACACACACACACACACACACACACACACACACACACACACACACACACACACACACACACACACACACACACACACACACACACACACACACACACACACACACACACACAAAGACATATAACCTTCCTTTACCCAATCACACTGACGGCGGCACACACACAAACATAGACACACACACATACACACACACACACACACACACACACACACACACACACACACACACACACACACACACACACACACACACACACACACACACACACACACACACACACACACACACACACACACAAACACACACCACTATGTGTCTGCTAAACTCACCAGCATTTACATTTAATGTGATCTAACCCATTGTGAATTATGGATGACTGCAAACTTTTTGGCTGAGTTAATTAGTTCTGCTGGCAGAGCTAATATATGCAGCAGGGTGGTTATTTGAATCTCTTAGTTGTGCAACTGCCTTACTGCAAGCATTTCTGAGGGAGTGCACATGGCTAATTAGAACAAGCTGCTACTCCAAAATACCTTATTAGCTGTAGCTTAGCCTTGGAGGCAGCTAACCACCATGAGTCTATGGACTGAATAGGAAAGGTCTGCTATCTGCAGGGAAAATGGAAATGTTATTGCTTACAACTAATGATATTTATTTCTGAATTCCAGTAATTCTCTCTCTCCATGTCAGTTGATCCTAAGATGACAATTGATTTATTACTTTAATATCCACCTGAAACCTCTCTATTTTCCCTTTTGCCCTGTGTTTTTCTCCTTCTATTCCTTCTTATCCGATCCCTCTTTCCAGGTGCTAAGCAGACTTCCTCAGTCACACTCAGTAAACCCTTCCACATCTTCCTTTCCCTAATCTGTGTTATTAAATTCATTGACTGCTTACTGTTGAATTTCTTCTTTCTCCACATACTGTTATTGCAGCTTCATTTCTTCCCACTTTGTGCACACATGCAATCTTAGCAATCTGCTCTTGAATGTGTTCAGATATACTTTGATATGTATAATGCATGTTTTATTTATTGTCTTTATTACATTTTATTGTTATACATCTCTTGACAGGATATCAGACTTATAAAGGTCACAATAGGACTCCTTGCACATGACAGTTTATTCTAATGTATCATTGTATTCATACATAAAAGTGAGCTCATTGAGGTTTTGCAGTGGAAAGATGAAGACCTGGAAGTTTACTGGAGAGCAAGTACAACAGTTCAAGGATTTACTCAGGGCTCTATCACCCCAAGGACAGGAGGAAATAGGTGGAGTTGAAGAAGAGTGGCAGCGCCTAAAAACAGCATGGGTTAGGTCTACAGAAAGTTATGTGGCCTAGTCAGGTATGGAAATAAGGTACATAAGGAAAGCTGGTGATGGAATGCAGAAGTCTAGGAAGCCATCAATAGAAAGAAGGAGTGCAGAAAAAAGTGGGAGATAGAAATCCTGACCAGGCTAGGAAGGACTACTGGTTGGCTAACAAAGAAGCTAAGAAAGAAGTTACAATAGCAAAAAATAGGGCATCAGAGGCACTCTACCAGCTTCTGGAAAGTGACTCAGTAAGGGACACAAAGAAACTGAATTAGGTTGCAAGGCAAAGACAGAAATATAAAGAAAATAGTCAGACACCCTTTATAAGGGATGCCAGCAACAACTGGCTCACCAGTCCACAGGACATCAAAGGCAGAAGTAAGGAGTATTTCTGGCAGCTTCTGAATGAAGAAAACCCAACAGAAGCTTCACTGCCCCAGAAACAGCCTACGATGAGAGAAGAAGAAGAAGAGCCCACCTTAGAAGAAGTAAGAACAGCACTAAGGAAGATGAAGTCAGGGAAAGCAACAGGCTCAGATGAGGTCACAGCAGATATGATAAAGATCCTGGGTGAGATAGAGGAGAAATGATTCATGAAGGTACTAGTAGCAGTGTGAAGAGAAAGGCATATCCCAGATGTGTGGAGAATAAGCATACTTGTGCCAGTGTACAGGAACAAAGGGGACATCCACAACTGTGAGCAATACAGAGGCATCAAACTCCTACCACATTGCACAAAAGTTCTGGAGAGGGTGATTGAAAAATAGATACGCAGAGTAGTACAATGTAAGATGGAAAATGAGCAGTTTGGATTCAGATCAGGATGCAGCACAACTGACCTGATGTTTGCAGTGAGACAGATAGTTGAGAAAATGCTAGAGATGAGGAGAGAGTCCAACTGGGCATTCCTGGAC
Source organism: Protopterus annectens (assembly GCF_019279795.1). Classification (NCBI taxonomy): domain Eukaryota; kingdom Metazoa; phylum Chordata; order Ceratodontiformes; family Protopteridae; genus Protopterus; species Protopterus annectens. The sequence continues at coordinate 797,659,169 of NC_056735.1, forward strand.
TTGGAGAAAGCATATGACAAGACCCCAAGAAATGCTGATCTGTGCAGTACTGTGGTAGTTTGAGGTCCAAGAAACATTGGTAGAATTAGTGCAGGCTATGTACAAGGACCCAGTGACTCAAGTGCAAACAGTGTTTGGCCTCACAGAAGGGTTCCCAATGGGAGTGGGTGTACACCAGGGTTTAGCTCTGAGCCCATTGCTGTTCACACTGGTGATGGACTACATTAGCAAACAGGTTGGAGGGGACAGATCAAAGCTGCTGTATGCAGATGATATGTCAGTCAGGGAGACTCTGAGCTAGAACTTCAGCAAAGGATAGAATAACAGAATGCTAATCTGAATGCACATGGGATGAAACTAAGCACAGATAAGATGGTGGTATTGGCAGCAAATTGGGGAAATCAGAAGAAGCTGAGAATAGAGATAGAAGGGAAGATAGTGGGACAGATAAATAGTGTCTGGGAAGGGTGGTTGAGAAGAAGGGTAGTCTGAATGAAGAGGTCAAAGCTAGAATCAGAGGGGCTGCAGCCAACTGGCATAGAGTATCAGGTGTAGTCTATGACAGAAGAATACCATAGAAGCTGAAAAGTAAGGTGTAAAAGAAGTGGTGTGAACAGTACTACTGTATGGTACAGAAACCTGGGCAGTAAAGGCAGAAGAGTTGAAGAAACTTGAGGTGATGGAAATGAAGTGCCTGAGAAAGGTGGTAGGATGCACATTGTGAGACAGATAAAGACATGAGGACATAAGAGCAGATGCCAAAGTAGCTCCAATTGCAGAAAAGATCAAAGAGAACAGATTATGGTGGTTTGGGCACATGTATAGAAAAGCAAAAGACAATCTAGTGAGGAAGATTTGGGACTGACAGGAAGAAGGTAAGAGGAAGAGAGACATCCAGCAAAGAGGTGTATAGATTGTGTTTAAGTCGATTTGCGACAGTCAGACATGAGTGTTGAAGAAGGCAGGAGTGTGGCACTGACTCAAGTGAGTTGGCGACAGCTAACATGATACCAAAACCCCAGGTAGAAAAAGTGGGAGAAAGGGGGCTGATGATGATGATGATGATGATGATGATGATGACTGTGTCCCTGGGCCTCCCACCATATAATAATACTTCACATTTATTCAATCACAGTCAGCAAATGTGCTACATACATATGTAACTACACATGTATGTATACATATAAAATAAAGCACTACAGTGCAATGAGGTGAGTTGTTGCCCCACTTTTGTGTTGGAGGGTGTAAAGGGAAGTATTTATGAGAAACATGGCATGCTGTTGTTTGAGTACAATTACTAGTAACACTATGCTCAATAATAAAAAAATCATTTCTAATAAGATATAGTTATAAATGCATAAAGTGGAAATAATGAAAAAGATGCAGGGTCAGTTCAAATAGCATGAAAGAGTAAAGAACATCGATGTAGACTCCCTCTGTCATTGAATGAAATGGGTTCTGAAACGATGCATTGGTAGTTATATTCACTAAAAGGGTACTGATTCACCTGAGATTTCCTATAATTGGCATATGGAAAAAAATGGCACTGTATTTCCAGAATACCAGCAATTACCACATAGGAAGCTATACACAGCAAGACAAGAGAAAAAATCTGTATATTTGTAAATGTTGTTGTAAATCAGAAAAGAGAGAGAGAGAGAGAGAGAGAGTGACAGATGACAGCACAACTTTACTTCCAGATGACAATCTGTCTTTATAAAGCACCACCAAAACACTTGCTATATACATCTGTGACTTGACTAGTACAACCATAGTGTTAATGAGTATGACACCCATTACACTATGATATTTGTGTTCACAGCAGCACACATGTATATTAGCTACATAATGTTACGGGGAATGTTAAAAGAGAAGAATATTTGTTGATAAAATATGAACACGATAAATGTTTTATTACATGTGATTGATGTCATATTACCATTTAAGTAAATCTCTGTGGAATTGCCAGTTATACAGGATATGGAGTCACCATATCACTTCCTTATTTCTATGCTTGTGGTTTCTTCTTCAAGACAATAAATATAGAGTTTGCTTGAAAGACAGAATTGATACTTTGCTGAAAACTGAAGTCCATCATGAAGCTTGTGCCACTTGCTCTCCTTCTCCTTGTAGTAATTGCAGGAGTAATCTGTAAGTAGTGCATTATTTATAACCAGGAAACAGTTTTTTACTAAAATGCCATGTGGAAAAGAAACTGGTTTTAATAGTTTTGTATTAAATATGTTTTAATGACTATTGAAATATTGTATTTCATTCACTTCACTTCATGAAAAAATACAGAAAGCTTTCTGTCAGGAACACTAGATTGCTATTAAACAGACTGATAGTGAAGTGATTAGAATTATTACAGTAAAAGCTGATCATGCAGAATGAGCAGTGAATTAACTGGTTCATGTCCTGCTCAGCAGGCTGCAATCATAAAGTATTGATATCATGTAGTTCTATTTCAGGGTCTATATTAGAACACCAAACATTCAAAATGTCGAGTGTTCTTATATTGAACGCTATCAAGCGAAAATTCAAAACATTGAACATTCATAACAGCAATTTTTTTCCTAGGGAAAAAATTTGCTGTTCCAAAACTCATACACACAACACAAGCACACCAAACAAACAGCAATCCACACACATACACCTAAACTCTCACACCTAACTCTACACTAAACTATACATACACCACTAACTATCCACTTACCTTAACCCAAACCCTAACCCTAAGATCCGTCACTATCGCAGTCACCTCACCCACGCCCAAACCCTAACTCACCTACCCCACCCTAACCCTCATGTCCACACAATCACACACGTACCTGAACCCGACCTGTAACTTTCCACCAGAGCGCTGAAAATACCGAAGCAACAGAAACGGAAAACCAAATTCTTTCCCTAGGAAGAAATTAGGTTTTCTGTTTCTTCGATATTTTCAATGTTCGCTGAAAACAGGTCGATATTAGAACACTCAATATTTTGAATGTTTGGTGTTCTAATATAGACCCGTATTTCATTCTTCCTTTTTTCTTACTGAATAAATTTATGTTGCTCAAGTTCCTTCTCCTCCTTCTGTAGGTCTTCTGCACATATGTACTTCTTCAATAAACTGCATTTAATATCCTTTTTGAATTTGAATCTTACAGCTGCACAATGTTTGTTAGTATATATACTCAGTAATTCACTATTTCATTGGTATAATAGGCATTTTTAAATGCTGCAACCTAAACTTTTGTAATAGAGGAAATGGGTTCATTCTGGATAAGTTCATATACATATGTCAAACAATAACAAGGCAAATAAAATACATAAGTGAGACTAAACCTAAAATCCAACAAAAAGAGGTTTAAATACATGGAAGAAAATTTGAAGTTAATTTTAAGTAGTCGAAAGAGAAGTATGCTGAAATTTGTCGTGGCTCCAGAAAATATTTTGTCTATAGATAAATTCAGAATCTTATAAGGATTTGGGTTACCTAAAATCCATAAATACCTTAGATAGCCATCTATAATGCCTATGGTATCAGGAAGAGGCTGGGTGACTGAGCCTATCTCAATATATTTAGAAGAGGTTCTGAGGCCATATTTGTCTAAAGTCAAGAGTTATGTTCGAGACACAGGTGATATTTTTGTGTAAACTTTATGAATGGTCTCCGTCTAAACAAAATGCCAACTGTATTTTAATAACTCTTGATATCAGCCACTCTTGACATCGGTGCCCTGTTGACATTTATTTTGAATGACTATTAGATTGATGCATTTCATGATTTTCTATGTGGCAATAGTACGTTTAATGGAAAAAATATGGAAAATATATGTGAATTGCTTGAAACTGTATTGACCAGCAATGTTTTCATATATGAAAATCAAGTTTATCAACAGATACCGGGTGTGACAAATGGTACTCCCATCGCACACACATATGCTACCATGACCCTTAATGAATGGGATGTTGAATATGCCCTTAGTCCTGCTTCTCATTTTTCAAACTGTATTCCATTTATAAACACATTGTTTATGGTATCTTCTTTAATTACTTCCATCAAGAAGTTTGCTTTTTAGATGTTAAAATTGGTAAACATGAAGATAATCTGTACATCAATATATATAAAAGAAGTAGAAGCTAACAGATATCTTCTTCGGAAAAGTATGCATTCCAATCATATATTTACAGGCATTGCAAAGTGTCAAATGTTAAGTAAGGGACATTAGACTGAACACAGATATTAATGTCTATATGGAAAAGATGGATAATATGATATAATAATTTAAGGACAGAGACTATGATAGTGGACTGTTACAAGAATTAAAATGTGAAGTTATTAGTGAAAGTGAAGGGACTGCGAAAGCTTATTTTACAGGTAATTTGAACCAACAGTCCATGCCTTCTAGGAACAATGAACAAACAGGGATAAGGTATGTTACTAGCTTTAGTAGTTGAATGGCTGGAATAAGGAAAATTGTTTCACATAATTGGGCAATTAACAGGCTCTACCTGAATTGAGACAGGTTATTGGTAATAATCCCAGTTTTTCACTGAAGAATAGTCAGAACATTAAACAAATGTCTCTGTTACAAAGGTATTAAGGAAATTGCTCATGTAAATGCAATAGTAAGGTTGGCACTCTTCCCTCTTACAACTGTAGTTGTTGCAAATTAATATGTAGCAACCACAAATTTGTCCATCCTGTTACAGGAAAGATCTATTGCTTTAACTACACTGCCACTTGCAGAAGTAGTAACATAGTCTGTTTCACTACTTGTTTAAAGTGCACTAGTTTTTTTGTTGGAAAAAGTACCAGAAAGCTTAAAAAAGTATTATAGAACACCAATCAGACATAAGGAGAAAAGTTAGAACTATTTCCTTTGCTAAGCATGTGTCTGACTATGGTCCTGATCATATATTTAACTTTATGGCTATTTATGTATTGGGTAAAAAATCTAGAGGTGGTGATTTTAATAACAAACTAGAAAGGATTGAGTATAAATGAATTTTATGGTTACAAGTCAGCTATGGACCTGGTCAGTTCTGAAGCAGAAACAACATAAGTTGAAATAACTTATACACTGAGAGCAAGAGGTTCTCCAGTTTGATTCTCGGCTGGGGTGCCTTCTGTGTGGAGTCTGCATGTCCTCCCTGCATTCGTGTGGGTTTGCCCTGGGTGCTCTGGCTTCATCCTATATTCCAAAGACATGCATTAGGTGGACCGGACAAGCTAAATTAACCTGAGGTATGAGTGTGTGTGTGTGAGTGTGTGGTGCACCCTCTGAAAATGTTTGGGGCTCTGGCTGGCAGCCAGAATCCGTAAAACCCATACCTGCTACAGAAACAATGAGTGCTTAGGGAGCTTGTTGCCCAATGTGCTGAATCAGCAGTGTATCCAGGATCCAGGGAACATAAGTGTCATTAATTGTTTAGATATTCATTCTACCTTGAATACACCTGATCCTGTTTGATGTTAGAAACTAAGCAGGTTTGTACTTGGTTAGTACTTGGATTGGAGACCGACTGAGAATATCAGGTGATGTAGTTTTCTTATGCTGAATGTTAAATTATGTAGTGAGTATTTTTCTAAATATTTTACTAAACGTAATTAACTCTGTGTTCTGACTGGAGGCTGTTTTTTGTGATGAAATTTGAATATGATATGTAAGTAAATTATTTGTTTAGATTTTTTTTAACACTGATAAAGGGAGAATACTGAAAGGTTTTAAGATTTAAAGTTTTTATTGGCATTTCTGAGTCCAGAGTGCTTTGTGGATTTTACTGTATAAAATCAGTTAAGAGCTAAGCAAGACAATGTGCATATTTTACAAAGTGTAGCTGTTGTGTGTGTTTGTATGTTCCTAAGTAACGTCTTATATTTTTGTAGTTCAAAGGTGACCACAACTCCACATTAATATTATTAGCATCTTCAAAGTGAGAATTTGCATGTAGTTGAGCTGTGTGCTGCTGGCTAGCAGCTTAAAGCAGCAGCCTTGTCATACAGTTGTCCTTTCATGTATACCATAAATGGCTTTTATACTTATGGAAAGGGGATGGAGAGTAAAGTAGGAAAACATAGAGAGACAGACAAGGGAATGCAGTAGGATGACATAAGAGGGTTGTGCTGGAAGACATGAGATCATCTTTTAGGAGGTAGAACCCCTCTTTTCTGAAATATATGTATGGAGAAGATGGTGAAGAAGAAGAAGAAGATAGGTTTGTTTGGAAAGGAATGAGAGTTTGGAAAGACATAATGGCATGCAAAATAAATAGTGTTCCCAAATGGAAGGGAAGGCAAACAAACAGAACATGGACAGATGGTGATGTGGAGGAGCTGTTTAAACACACAAGGGGTCCATTTGAAACAAAAAGGGTGGGTGCACAGATGTATGGGGAATGGAGAAACATTGAACTACTGCCACTCTCACCTTGGACCATAGTTCCTTATATGAGGCCCTGTCCAAAAGGGCCTGAACAGACAGACTTTGATGCTGAGAGGGTTGACATCTCTGGTGGTTCAGTGGTCAGTACTAATCAGGCCAATGAAATCTTGCACATGCCACTTGAGGCTTTCATATAGGCCCTACCCCCTCTCCACAGCGCTTTCTATTGCATCGTGTGATTTGTCCCGTATCTCTGGATGTTGACTCCTCTCCAGCCTGTTCTGTGGGTGAAATGTATTTAACGGTCATTCATTCAGTAATTATTCTTAAATAGTGCTGTGTGATGCCTAAATATTTATAGTTCTGGACTTCTGCAGTTGCTGCAGTGGAAACATTGCATTTAGTCAGTTTCATCAAAGAATATGTCAGGTTGGTATAGCTCAGGCTAAACTGCTGGATACAACCTTACCAATTATCATGAAACAGTGAATGTACTTACACGTAGAGTCTATTTTGATTTTCTTCAATGTTCTCATACTATTTCCCAACTGTAAAGTGTTGGTAATGCACTGAAAGCTTTCTGACACTTACCTTCGTTATCAGTCTGTCTTACCCACAACACCCTGCATTTTACCTAAGGAAGGGAATGGGAAGGAACCCAAGTTGTTAGTCACGACAGCTGCTGCTGCTGCCATGGAAACTGTGGAGTTTATCCATTTTAACAAAGAAATAGCTTTGTACTATGACTATTGTAATATGTGGGTAGCACTATAAACACGCCTGCAGTAATTTAAAATACAGTATATATTCTTAAGATTATCAAGGTGTTTTTCATGTTTAGTATTATGCTTTCTTTGTAATTATAAAGGGTTATTAATCTAATAAAAGCCTCCAAATCATTCCTATCATAATGTTATGAACAACACAGTGACAAGCATGGGGATATGTAAAAAGTTGCCATTGAAATAAAGCTTTTACATTTACACAGAATGTGTCATCAAATGCTATAAAAGCATCTGAGAAAGTGGCTTATAGAGTTTTCTTGAAGACTAAGTGAAACAAGCTGCTTCATGGATCAGACTATATTATATGTATTTTGGATTTTACTATTTGTAAATGGTAATTCCACATTAAAAGTGTCATAGGAAAGCTCAACCAGAGATGGCAATATGCTTGCACAATATATCAGTCTTTCTGTTTGTAGATGCAGTACTAGAAATAAACATAAAAAAATAGCCAAAACAAAACACTTGTCCTGTAGTTCGTATGGACATCTGTTCTTAAAGATGATTACAAAAAAATAAAAAATCAGTTCTTTTATATGATTTTTTAAAATAATTACTATAGTAAAAATAAAACAACTCTATGATTTATGAAGTTAAATGAAATAGAAAACCACAGTGAATGTGATTACTACAGAGATATTAAGCACTCAATATAATAAATTAAATAATGAATAATATGAAACAAAAATGAGTACAAACAGCCATAACAAGCAAGCAGAATTTTTAATGGCATGTAAAACTTTAAAAAATTCCATGTTAAGCTACACATTAATGCATCTTTTTATGTGTGACACATTATATTGAATGCTTTACTAAATATTGTATACCATCACTGAGGCACTGGGAAATTTCATATAAAGATGATTTGCATACCTGAATGAGGATCAAGACTCGTAATTGATATGGTAGGTAATGCAGCAGCCTTAACACACATAAAGACCCCTATGAATCCAAAACACACAGGACGATATCAGACAATAATGCAGAATAATGCTAGTCATGAACATGAATGAAAGCATTAGGAACAGTATGGAGTCCTGAGCTTTTCTTCTGTCTTTATGGATGCAAGTTAAGATGCTGTAATTTACAAGCCACTAAGTGAATTATAACAAACCCAGATGTAAATGATTTGTAAGACTAGAAAGTAGGATAGGAAGTTTTAACACCTATGATGTTGTTGTGGTCTATAAAGGGAATGGAAATATGACAGAGTTCATGTCCAGAAATATATATTTTTTAAGAGCCACTATCCAAGATGGAGGAAGAACACATTGCTTTATTGTACTGAATGATTTTCTCAAAAAACATCCAAATATAGTATCCAAAAAAATGTGTAGTGGAACCTGGATGAAATCCAAAGTAAGTTATGTGGCAAGAAGACATCCAGAGGCCGAGGAATACAAAAACTCTTTATTAAAACAAAAAATGGTAAGTGCTTTCGCGGTCATCCACTTCTTCAGACCATACTACAAACAAAAGGATACAAGCCTTAAATACAGCACTTAAACCAATCACAGATAAAACCAATTAAATAATTAGTGTATTAAGTTTTTCTTCTTCAGTGCTGGTTTTAAAGAAACAGCACTGTTTAAACCAGGGGGCATATTAGTTCTAAAGTCAATAATCCATCTTAGTTCTGCATATTCAGTGTTGTTTGTCAGATCACTCTCCCTTGCACATGCATAAACAATTTGTAAAACCAAAAACTTAAAACAGTGTGAATCACCTGTTTCTTGTACATGTTTAGCTAATGCATTAGTCAATTTTAAATTATGAATGTCATTTAAATATTCCATCACCCTTTCTTTTAAACTTCTGTTACTATTTCCAGTATAGAAACAGTCACAGGAGCAGCATTTTTCCGGGTAGACAATATTCCTAGTCAATCAGCATAAAAAGAGAGTTCCGGTTGACACAATGTTCTGGGGTGCATTATAACACTTGAAGACCATACATATTTACAAATTCTACAGGATCTACATGCAAATGTGCCTTTACGTTCTGAAACAGGAAAAGGGACCTGTATTTCTTTTTTTTGTAATCTGCGTTTCAAGGACTTGCTATTCTTGAAAGTGTGCCAGCATGCAGAGAATAAGGACCTAGAGGAAGCACTAGATAAGCTTCGGGTTGATTTGTTGGATAGAAGTTATAGGATACACAAAGAGTAATGACTTTGTTAACACACAACCTTATTTTTCAGAAAGACGTGAACAGTTAACAACTATAAGGCAAGAAAATCGATTGGAGGATACTAGCAGGGCTACCCTCATGTAGTCTAGTGATGTAAGTAGGATATCTGATATTGTGAAAAGAAATTGGCCCATCCTACTGATGGACCCAGAGGCGTGTAAGGCAGTAGGCACACAACCCCACTTTACTGTCAAGAGTAGCAAGTCCTTGAAATGCAGATTATGTCATAAACAGTGTTGGGAAATAAATATTCTGGGAAGAAATAGCCAGGTAATTGTTATGGCTAGGCTTGTATAGGCCCTAAGGCCGATAGCCTAGTACCAACCTATGAACAGGTCCCTTTTCCTGTTTCAGAATGTAAAGGCATATTTGCATGTAGAAGTTGTGAATATGTATGGTCTTCATAGTTTAGAACTAAGCTAACTGCTCTTGCGAGCCATTTTAAGCCTAGCCAATTACCCCTTGTGAGACTCAAACCCTACACCTTGTGTTTGTAAGGCAAACACCTTAACCAATAGGCCCTCCTCCTAACCCTTGGTGTTATAATGCACCCCAGAACATTGTGTCAACTGGAACTCTCTTTTTATGCTGATTGACTAGGAATATTGTCTACCTGGCAAAATGATGCTCCTGTGACTGTTTCTATATTGGAAATAGTAACAGAAGTTAAAAAGAAAGGGTGATGGAATATTTAAATGACATTCATAATTTAAAATTGACTAATGCATTAGCTAAACATGTACAAGAAGCAGGTGATTCACACTGTTTTAAGTTTTTGGTTTTACAAATTGTTTATGCAAGTGCAAGGGAGGGTGATCTGACAAATGACATTTAATATGCAGAACTAAGATGGATTATTGACTTTAGAGCTAACATGCCCCAGGTTTAAACAGTGCCGTTTTTTTAAAACCAGCACTGAAGAAGAAAAACTTAATACACTAATTATTTAATTGGTTTTATCTGTGATTGGTTTAAGTGCTGTATTTAAGGCTTGTATCCTTTTGTTTGTAGTATGGTCTGAAGAAGCGGATGACCGCGAAAGCTCTTGCCATTTTTTGTTTTAATAAAGAGTTTTTGTATTCTTCAGCCTCTGGATATTTTCTTGCTTCATCCAAATAGCAGACATGCAGAAAGAAAAAGTATTAATCCAGTACTCTAAGAGACAAAAGTGTTCAATATGACTGATATAACCTATAATATCAGTAATGACAGTGTTTCCTCCTAACCCGATGCCAGCAAGAATTTTACTGTTTCCAACAATAGCAAATTCATCTTGATTAGAGCCAAACTATTCATACCTCAAGGCTATCATGCTAAATTTATGCACATGTCAAAAATGGTTCTTCCAGGAGCAGCCGAAAAGAAATATTAGCAAGTATATTTTAACTGCACTTCAAATATGTGTGACATGTTAAGCAAATATACAAGACAAAATAGGAGTAGCTGTATGCATCAGAATTACCTACACAGCCCCTTACAGAATTTTGTCCCTATTTCCACAGCACTCTCTCAACTACTGAACATTTTAGCTCTAACTGCTATTATAGTATATATATATATATATATATATATATATATATATATATATATATATATATATATCTACATACAGAGATCCCACATTTGCAAATACTATTGTTTGAATGACAAAGTATTTTCACTGTTAGAGTTAACTTCTCTTTCATAGACTAACAAGGATAAGCACTGATTTACAGCTCTAAAAATCAGATTCCCTTTCTGTAAGGTGAAATTCTAGGAATGATATCTGTGACTTTTAAGTATATCTTGTTTTTAGAATTACTATATTACAATTTTAATGTATATGTACTTATGAATCTATCTGTTTATCTATCTATCTGTCTCTCTCTCTCTCTCTCTAGCTAGGTATATACCTATCTGGTTGCAGAATTAATGTAGGTGGGAATGCAGGAGAGATCACCAAAGGAATCTGTGTGACCATTGACATTTAAAGACATTACAGAAAGATATAGGGCAGGATTCATGAAGGCTTGCACGGAGTGCAAGAGATGTGTAACACTCCATGCAAGCCCCGCGATCCAGGAACAGCCCGAAACTCCGTGTAAGAGACCAGCTAAAATGTCTCTTACACGGACTGGGCGTGGATATGCAAAATACCTCACTTGCAGCCGAAAGGTATGCAAATGAGGTATATTAGCAATCCATGAAGCAGAAACCAGCCCGTATAAGAGACGTTTTAGCTGCAGAAATGTACTCAGTTGACAACTGAGTACGTTTCTGCAAAATCTAATGGAGCCATGTCAGCTCCAAATAAAGGGTGCATATGTGTCAGGCAGCATGCCAATGGCCAAATATGTGGCCATTGGCAAGGTAACCCAATGCAAATATAAAAAAAAATAAAAATAAGATGTTTAAACGCAGCGCAGCCCCACGCAAACGGGCTGCGCTATATAAAACATTAAAATGAAGGTTATAAACCCACAAATGTGGGTTTTATGCAATACATGGAATGACAATGCAGGGACCAGCAGACCAAAAACAACATGGCCACCGTGTAGTGGTTGCTAAGGGGGGAAGCTGAGTCTAAGACATGTAACTAAGCATTAGTAGGCAATCTCATGTAATTGAGGGTTAGGATACTGAATCCCACAGTCACATAGCAAATGAGCACAGTCTGAGTAGTGTAAGAGATACATAAGGGGGAGGAATAGAGTAGGAGATAGGTGACATCACAGGGGGGAATGGTAGAAAGAAATGCAGTTCATTGGAGGTCAGTGTAAAATGACAGATGACAGACACAGATCAGGGAAAGAGGAGTGCCACAAGATAAGCATGGGAAAGTCAAGAAATGGAAGGTGTACACTGTTACTTACACCAAAGTTTCTTGCTGGGCGTGCATGCACATGTGTGCACGCCATGAAGTGCGAGTAGGGCAGTGTGCACGCGTGTAAGGCAGACTGAGCATGTGGGAGCATGTTGGTAGATTTGTAACACTGTTTGCGCTGGTGTGCACGCGTTTTAACCCGAATAGGCAGATCCTGAACCGTGTAAGCATGTGTGCGTGCCTGTAAGCCACTGTGAGCGTGTTTCTGCTGGTATGCACGCTGCTCCCCCCTGAGGAAACAGAAAGGAAAAAGGAAGCAACAGAATTAGTAGGAAGCTAGCAGGGAATACTGCTGGAGCTAGCAGGTGAAAACAATTAGAAGCAGGCAATTACACAGGCAGAATAGTAGCCCAGCCCAGCACTTAAAAGTCTGCAAACAGCAGTGCAGGATGTTTCTCTCAAGAGACACTGCAAGACAGGAGTAAGCTATTAGAAGTGAAAACTGAAAAAGCTGAACTCAGAGCAGAAATGTTAGGGGCTGCCATAGCTATCATAATGAGACATAGGCGACTTGCTGAGGGTGGTGACAATGCAGATGGTGCCAGACAACCCACAGTGAGGAGATGGAGAAGAGTGTACAAGCCCAGGGTCACCTACCACGGGTTACATGAGCTGGAGATAGTAGAGCACTATAGAGTGGACAGAGAGCTCCTGCAGCAAATAGTCGAGCTGTGCAGGCCACGCCTCACACACAGAACCAACAGAGGGGAACCCATCCCAGTGGAAACCAAGGTATGTGTTGGCCCAAGAATAATAGCAACAGGTGCCTTCCAGAGACCAACTGGTGATATGATGGGGATATCACAGGCATCAGCCTCCAGGGTACTGCACCAGTTCCTGGATGCCATGTCAGCACATGTCGGTGATCATGTATATTTCCCCAATGCCCGTGAAGTATTGGCCAGCAATATGCATCTCTTCCAGCAAATAGCGGAATACCCAGAGGTAGTGGGTGCAATAGACTGCACGCACATATGCATCAAAGCACCAGCTGGTGAGTGGGGTAGGTCCTACATTAACTGCAAGGGCTTCCCCTCCATCAACTGCCAGGTCATGTGTGATGCCCAGGGCATAATAATGAATATGTGTGCTGGCTGCCCTGGGAGCTACCATGATTCCCACATCTGGCATTTGACGCAGCTGTACCAGACATTTGCCAATGGGGACATCCCACACGGACACCTAGTGGGGGATGCAGGTTATGCACTGGAGCCGTGGCTGATGACACCCATCAGAAACGCACACACACCTGAACAAGAATGCCATAATGAGGGACATGCACAAACACGTAATGTAATAGAGCGTGTGTTTGGGCTGCTCAAGTCATGGTTCCAGTGTCTGGACACATCTGGTGGAGCCTTGCAGTACTCACCAACTACATGTACCCAAATTGTCATGGTATGTGCTATGCTACATAATATGATCTTGCGAAAACAGCTGCAGCAGGACCAGCATAGGGCTGGGCCAAACAGCCCCCTACCATTGCCAAGGCCATCACAGGTAGAGCGTGACTCGGAGGAGGAACAACCTGAGCCTGCCCTAGTAGGCAGAAGGAGGCGTGCCCAGTATGCCCTGGCCTTGGCAAAGAGGCAACGCATAGCACATACACTGGCTCAGTAGGAACCCTGGGAATGATACCCCCTCTGACTCACTCAAATAATAACAGGGATGCCTAAAAGGACATGACCTGCTAACAAACATGTGCAGGGAGCGTAATATGTGCATCTGACAGAGGCAGCCCTTGCAGCACCACCTGAGGCATGAATGCCATATGTTAAGTAATGTAACACCATGTGCTATATGCACACCTGAGGACCCTGACTAACATCCACCCTCACCAAGCATGGAGCCACAAAATGACGATGGGATGATCAATTGCAATAACTGGCTGAAGTAATGCAGTTAGTCAAAGGGGAGCCAATGTGTTTCAGCCTGGGAAGACATGCTGAGCATGATATGATGCACCACCTGCTAGGAGTGGCGTGCACCTATCAGTCCAGATCCCATGGATACTGGCAAAGGCTGTCAGTACCCACAGCATGCCCTGAATAGGTAAGTCTCAAAACACAAACCCACCTTCATAGGTACCACAAGGGATAGGAACCTAGATGTAATGCTACCCAATGCCAGAAGTCTAAACAGCAGGATGTGTGCAGTGTAAACGCACACAGTATGGAGAATGTTGATATCAGTCCTGTAATAGAAAACTGGGTCAAGGCTCACATCAGCACCCTAACACTACCAGGTTACACCTCATACTGTGCTGTACAGCCGCAAAACATGGAACAAGCTACAAAAGGAGGGTGACTAGCAATAAATGTCAAGGATAACCACACCCCGATGTTGGTACCACAGCAAGAAGCAGCATGGATTAGCCATGGTCAAATACCAATGGCTAAAACCACCTGCCAGTATATAGCCTGCTGCAGACTACTGTCCTAATACCAGGAACTGCACCTGGCCTATGTTGGAATACATGAATATATCAAGCCCCCCAAACCACATTATATTGCTTGACTGAAAATACCCAGACATGCACTGGGAGCATTATACTAGCACCAACACAGTAGGAGAAAAGTTCCCAGAATCCATAAACCAAAATGCCCAGGAACAACGTACCACTCCCACAAGAGGGGTAAGCATACTGGATGTGATAATCAGCAACATGTGTACTGGATGGCAAGATGAGAAGTGTATCCCTCACTGGTAAGACCAGACCATAGAGTAATCACACCGGATATACACATCCTGACCACAGTCCCTGGCCAGAAAACCACAGTGAAAAACATGTGTAAAGCATAGGTTGCACCCCTCCAAACCGATGTGGAATCCTCGAAAGGCCCTGTGCAGGTGCAGAATATGGGACACACTACAGAACATGTTATACAGGCATTCCATGACCACAGCCAGGAATGCTTGGATTATGCAATCACAAATAACAACAAGACACAATGCCATACATGCAGGCATCTGGCATGCTGGACTCCAGCCATTACCAAACCATGCAAGAGAATGAGGAAGCTACTACATGATAGAGCAAATATAAAAAGGGAAGTAATCACTGATCAGTAGTATGGCAATAAAATATGTCCACACATACAATCCACTAAGGCCAGCCACAACAAGTAGAATCTATGAATCCAGAGGCAATGTGACACCTGCCCCAAGTACAAAGACAACCCACAACTCCCCCCAATAAATACAAATACATGGGAGAGATGCAACCATTTATCCAAACCGGAGGGTGAGCTCCCCCAACTCAGTACTGTCAAAACTAGTCAGGTGGAGAAGGTAACCACATACACCACAAACCCAGTCCCACATAGACCTATCACAACTGTAAACCAAACACATAAACACAGAAAAACATTCCTGGATGCCCTAATTACAAACACACCACACCAACAGAGGCCTCGAAAGCAGATCCCAAGCAACCACAACGTCCAAACATAGCACATGCAACACATAGTACACAAAGCTGGTGTGCCAAACAGTTACAGGCCAGAAGGAGAAACAACATGCCTGATACAGTTGTAATAGGTGTCTGTATAGGCAGACACACTGCTGTCCCACTCACCAGACTGAACAAGGGAAAGGGTACAGTAAGCTGCCTGTAGACTGCCACAATATGCCACATAACACAAGTACGCAGGTCACCCCAAAGCAAGCAGAAATATGATGCACTCATTGTCCATGCTGGTGTGAATGACCTGAGATGTACCTCCCTGGACTACATGAAAAGAGACATGGATGAGCTCTTTGAGTATGTACTTCAGGCCGGTATGACACTGGCCATTTGCAGCATCCAACCCTCACCAAGAATGATGCCACAGTACAAACACAGAATGATCAGCTTTAACAGGTGGCACAGTTACAGCTGTCAGTCCAAGAGGGTCTAATGTCTGTCTGCTTGAGATGTCATGCATGACAAGCCATGCTGCTGTTCCAGGGATGGCTTGCACCTGTTATCCCTGGGTGTCTGCTTACTGGATAAGGCCTTTGCCACCTCCATAGAGCCTTATGCAGGCAAGGCCAAAAAGACTAACCCACCACCCTAGAAAACATAAGTGGTAAGAAACATAAGGGTAATGCTGACCAATGCCAGATGTGTAAACTGCAATATGCATGCACCTGAGGCACTTCCCAGTAGGGAGAACATTGATGTCTGTGTAGTGACAGAAGCCTGCTGCAAGCCTACTGATAGCACACCAGCACTACCAGGTTATACCACATATCATGCGTTATGGCCCCAACACCTGGACCAAAACAACAAAGGAGGGGGAGTATCCATATGCAGCACAGACACCCATACAGCCAGGCAACTGACAATGCACAAAGCAGCAGAGACCACCCATGTGTACCTAAGTGTAGTCAAAACTGCTGTACAGTATGTAGTATGCGACAGACCACACTCACACACAGGAACCCCACCAGACATCCTGAAGACACTGAACAGTATGAATGTCCCAACAAATACCAGACAAGGTACTCACAAATTACCACATAGGTGGTAAACCATTATGTATGCAAGGAGTAATCAGGGACCAAGGGACACATGTCGACAGTAACCTGTCATGTGACACTCACAATGCTAATGTGGTTAGGAAGACTGTCTATATTGGACACCGTATCATGAAAGGATTCACATCTACATTAACAGAGGTCACTGTGCCCTTGTACTGTTCCCTTATCAGAACCATAATCTAGTACAATGACTCATATGGGATGTACCGTACCTGACACCTGCAGCGGTTAGGAAGACCTCAAAGGTACCCCACCAAGAGGATAAAGGGTGTCAAATATATGTCATATGCTGCCTGGCTGTAGACACCCCAGCTGAATGCAGTCACAGACTGCCTACACAGAGGCGTTGTATGTCTGTTGTAGAAGGCCATGTCCAACACAGGAGTAATGGACATGCTCCACCACAAGAAATCAAAGCCATTGGAGCTGTGAGAGTGACAGATGTCAGCCTCAACACATAATGAAATAGGATGTGCTGGAGGGACAGATACATAACCCAGAGGCTCCCCACACCCAGAAACAGGATCCCAATCCATGTTAGGCAGAAACCCTCACTGACACCCCTCAACAGGAATATTGCCAAGTGGATGGATGATCGTACATGTACACTGGGGGTCTTCACTGTGTCACGTCCAGACAGAGGCACAGTAAAGAAAATCATAAATGGCCATAATAGTCACATAGCAAAGACACACACACTCTGGCTAGGCTTACTAATGCCCTAGGGTGGATAGCCTAGTATGAACCTATGAACCTATGAAGATACAAATTGTACTGGACACTAAGGATAATCACAAGGCTTACTTAACTGATGGTAGGAACCATGCTGGGAATTCACAGATATGCTCCGAATCACACAGATATTACAAACAACATACCAAACACACACACATATTGCCAACATACAACCTGACAGGTTCAGTGCAACCCCCCCCCCTCAGAATGCAAAATATCTATCCCAGCAGACTGCTGGTCCCCTGACATTGCAGATGCTGAGGTAACAGCCATCATCTACAAAGCAAAACACACAGCAGCGAAGGTATGTGATGGTGTCCTGGGCTGAGGCAAACATTGACTCCAAGAATAATGGAATGCCAAAACACACTACTGCCCAATGTCAGCCTTACCACAGGATATGTACCCAAAGAGCAGTGTACAACAACAGTGGTCCTTCACAACAAAGGTGTTGCCTGAATGGATACTGCAAACTACCACCCCAGGATCCTGACAAGCTTGGTCTGCACAGCTATGGAAAGGATCAGTATGTACCGCAGACATAAAGCTATCGTGGACCTACTGACACCAGACCCTACCCAGTGTGGCTGTCATAAGTGCAGATCCTGCCCCTAAACATGTTTGACCCATTTGAAACAGTCATTAAGGTCATTGATGAGGGCAATGTGGTCCACACAGCGTAGCTGGACCGTGCAAATGCTTCCAGACAATACCCTACGAGTTCAGTATGGATATGTTCACCAGCTTAAATATAAATCCCTATGTCAGTAGAGGGGTTGGAAACCAGACCAAGGACAGAGCTGACATGGTCAGATATGCTGCATCCATGTCAGACTACAAAGCAGATATGAGTGGCATCCCACAAGGCTTGGTCCTGGGACCTCCCCGTTCCGTATATATGTCCCATAGGTACAGGCCAACATGGAAGGACTGTGACTGAACATGTATGCAGAGGAGTACAAACTGCCCACCATATCCGACCCCCAGCTGACACAAGCAACCCACAAAAGGGCCACATAGAAACAGACAACTGGAGCCATAGCCATGTCAGCAAGCTAATTGCAGAACTGTGTATAGACAACCACCATGGATATACAGTAAGTGCCCACCAATTACCACACAGGTGTTAACCCATTACGTACCAAAACATTTAATGAGAGACCTGGGGACACAAGGTGATAGATATCCTCCATTGGACAAACATGTGGCTGTAGTGTTCGCAGAAACATACCATATACCCACCCAATCATGAAGGTTGGCAGATGTAGATAAGGGGAGGTCACTGTGGCTCTGCAGTCATCCTTTATCAGTGTCACAATTGACTACAATAGCCCCTGTGGGATATACCTCAGCAGACACCTCCATCAACTGTAAAGTCCACAACAGTACCCCACCAGGAGTAGCAAAGAGCATGAACAGATGCCATGTGTTGCCTGAGTAAACAAACTGCAGCTCCACACACTGCCATACTGCCCACCCAGAGGCAAGCTGTGCCTGATGTATGAAGTCATGTCCAAGCTGGAATCAATGAACATGCTGCACCTTGTACAATCTGAATGGCAGTGAGCTATGCACATGAGAGACCTGAACCCCAGCACTGACATACATAGGACAAGCTGTACAGAATGATCCATAACACAGAAGCCACCCCCACTCTTGAGTAAACTCCCAGTACAGGTTAGCCAGAGAGTCACTTATCGACACCCCTCAAGAGGAATCCTGATGAGTGGATGGGAGATGGTAGGTTAACCCTGGGTATCACTGTTATGTCAGAGGTAGACGGAGGCACAGTATACTAACCATGATATATGTCATGGCAAACTCCAGTTACAATGTGTGTCGAAGGACCAACACACTCTGTGACTAGCATCAGAAATGGCCTAGGGAACATCGCTAGTGTTTGCCAATGTCCATCTATGTTGTGGAATACACTACCAATGTTGGACAAGCCTGGTGTAGGTAGTCCATATCTGAACATAATGCAACATGGTCATATGTGCACAACTGGCCCCTACACAGTCTGTTGTGCTCACAATGAAGATGTCAAGCAGTGATAGGACTAAAGGCCAGGATACTGTCCACCACAGTGAAAGTACTGAACCAGTACACTATACGGTACTACAGTGTTAGGTCATTATGAAAGGATGTTGACAACTGTATGCAAAGTATCCCATGCAATCCCTGCAGGCACAGTATAATCCCTGTTGTGGCAGACACGAAGCAGTTGGCCAGTTAGTACACAACATGACACCCAAAACACAACTATAAACGTGAGATATTGTTGAAGTTCACACACACCCAAATATGTGGTGGACTGCAGAGTTCAACATATGGAAAGCTCACACTGGGCATGCTCGCACACTTTGATAAATGAGGCATATGTCAGACAACATGCCATGGAAAGGCTGAACTGGGCATGCTCACACACTTAGGCCATATCTCTGTTTAGCAGTTGGCCACACATATCTGGTATTTGTACGTGTCATTCCAGGAACCAACCACAACACAGCAATCTGCCCAGTGCACACAGTAAATGACTACAGAGACATAAGTGATATAGTGGATCGCCTCATATTCAAACATCTTCCACAGATACACAAGTTGTTCATAGGAACAGGGAATGCTATGGCAATAAAGACCTGCAAACAGTCTAACAGCACAACAAATATTGTGCATCTGACAATTGAACATATGGGTGTAGAGGTCAATACTAGGCTTGTTGCCCTAGGGAATGACAGCTTAGCCAGAGTGTGCTTGGCATCTGCATCCCCAGTACAGTAGGCTACTGTGCCACTGTAAAGTAGGTCACATAAGGCAACGTGTGAGGCTAATGAGCTGTGCCTCTGTCAAGCAGGGGCACAGTGGAGATCCCAGGGTTTGAATGTGCTAAGCCACATCCATGTTGTTGGTGTGTGCTGGAAGAGGGTTGCTGATGACCTCTAACAGTAAGTGGGCATCAATAATAGACTGAGGGGAGCCCTATCTGCATTGTATGGACAATTCCACTGTCAACACTGTGTTGTGATGATTATGTGGGAATGAAGTGTCATGCCGGTACTGTTCACAGATGTCCTCCCTCTGTGGGCTACAGCTCTGCAATGTATTAGCTCACTCTGTCTGTTGGACGGCTCATATATGGCTGGCGTACACCTGACAGGTGTCTTGTTGTGGAGCAGTCATGGGTATATGTGGGATAGCATGATCAATGCAAACCTTACACATGCTCATAGAATGCAATTGTCAAGGATTATGCAGAGTGGCCAGTATAGTACCCCAGCATGGGTCCTTTGAAGTTGTCCACCCCAGTCTTCACAAGTGTAGCTTGTGCTAAATACAGTTTGTTTGCAGTGACAACCTTGCCTGGGGGTGGGGATGGGATATGGATGTCCAGGGAAAGGTGGGTATGGTCAGATATCAACAATGGTGGTCTACCTCTGGTGTGAAACAGTGAGTTCCCATGTTGCAGATGGACAGGTGCAATATGTATTCCCCCATGTGGCTGTGGTGAGTGGTTCTGCCATAGCACATGGACCCACAAATTGTAGTGGCTGTAGGGTAAAGTGGTAGAGGCCTGAGTAGTTCCCACACACAATATGCCTGTACCTGATGTTAACAACTGGAATGGTGTATGTGAACACCTGCATATCCCGGCACTGTTTCCAGGGAAGCAAAGTGTGTGTCCTGGATGTGGAAGTGGTGTTCTGGACTAGTTGTGTTGTGTGTTACAGGTCCTGTGGTCACGAAGCATGGTATAGAACATAACCTGCCAGTGCGATGTGCATATCTGACCCTGACGTAGGTGGCTGCAAATGAATATATATGCTATCCCCCAGCTAACAGGTAGTACTAGATGTACATACCTCTGTAGAAATAAAGATGTCAGCACCCTATAAATACTGCAGGTGCAAAACAGATGCCCAGTAATTCGGTTAGCGCGCTCTGCTAATGCGTCTCCCTCAAGTGTCATAATATAGTTAGGTAGGAGTTTGAACCTTGCAAATGCTCAGTGTGTGTGAGTGAAGTGTCCCTTTTGGCAACTGTGAAAACACTCTACAGGATCCACATTCCCCTAACTAAGCACTGATGATGTCAGCACCCTATAAGGACAGCAGGAGAAGGGAAACCTCCCAATAATGTGAATAGCGCTCTCTGCTAATGCGTCTGTCACGAGTGTCATAACATAGTTAAGGAGGGGCTTGAATCCTGCAACTGCCCAATGTGTGGAGGGGGGTTAGTGTGTGTGCAAGTCTGTGTGAGGGAGATCTCCCTTTTGGCAACTGGGAGTTGTCCCTTTTGGCAACTGTGAAAGCCCTCTACAGGATGCACATTCCCATATCTAAGCACTAATGATGTCAGCACCCTATAAGGACAGCAGGAGAAGGAAAACCTCACAGTAATGCGAATAGCATTCTCCGCTAATGCATCTGTCATAACATAGTTAATCACAGTAATATCTGACAAAAAGAAATACTACCTCAAACTACAACAAAATCATCTTAATAACTCTAAACTCTTCTGGTCCTCAGTCAATAAACTTCTCTCCCCAGGTACCTCTAAAACACCTTCCCCAATTAATGCTGACCCTGATACCCCCCAACAAACTGCAGACAATTTTAACTCCTTCTTCACTGAAACTATACAAGCCTTAGCAAAACAACTAAATGCCGACAACTTCTGCCTACCAAGTAAGCTAACTAACTCTTCCTTTAAATTCTCTTTACAACCTATCTCTACATCTTACATTTACAGACTCCTTCTTAAACTTAAACCTTGTACCCCCTCTGCTGACAAGCTCCCTTCACTATTTCTTCAAAAGGCTGCCAAGGTCATCTCATACCCTATATCGATTCTCATCAATAGGACCATCAAAGAAGAAATCATTCCTGATATCTGGAAGGCCTCTCATATTATTCCACTTCATAAAGGAGGAAACTCCACTGACTATTCTAACTATAGACCTATGGCTCTCCTCTCACCCTTGGCTAAAATTATGGAGAAATGTATCCATCATCAACTTTTACAATATCTCTCTCTTCATAGCATTATAGCAAACTGTCAACATGGCTTTAGACCACATCATAGTACTACTACTGCCTTGCTTTCCTTTGTAGACACTATTAATCGGAACCGTAACAACAACTTACTCTCTTCGGCCATTTTCATTGACCTCTCTAAAGCATTCGATATGGTCAACCCCAGTTTATTAAGTAAGACTCTTGAATCTCTCTCTTTTGATTCCCCAACCATTAAATGGTTTAATTCCTATCTCACAAATAGAAAACAGGCAGTTCTCTGGGATAACCACATTTCTTCTTTTCTGCCTGTTTCTATCGGAGTTCCACAAGGCTCTATCCTTGGCCCACTTCTTTTTTCCCTCTTCATTAATGATCTTCAAACAACAATCCCTCAGGCAACATGCATTCAATATGCTGATGATTCTACCCTCATCTGCTCAGCATCTTCTACTTCTGAACTTATCTCTCTTACACAAAAAGTCTTTAATACCGTAGAAACATGGTTCTCTAGTCGACTCCTCTTACTAAATGCTAAAAAAACTAAACTTCTTCTCTTTACCCCCACTTCCAGGACTTCACCCTTAAACTTTACTATCTCCTCCAACAGTGCCACTGTCATCTCACCTGACTCTACAACTAAACTGTTAGGTATTACTATCGATAATAATCTCTCTTTCGACCAACATATTAACAACTCCATTAAACTAGTCAACAGAAAAATAGGATCCTTGTATCGAATTAGACCATTTCTTACACCAACTACTAGAACTAGGATTGCTCACTCCCATCTCATTTCTACTCTTCTTTATGCTTCACCCATCTTTACCAACCTCAAGAAAAACATCCTTAACAAATTGGCTACCTGCTATAATAACATTGCCCGCTTTGCTACTAGCAACCCCTACAGAACCCATCATTGTCTTAACCTGAAACAACTTGGCTGGCTAGAAATTCAAAACTTTCTTGCTTTCCATCAACTCATTTTGGCCCATAAAATATTGTACCATCCAAACAACACTCCTATACTCTCCCAACTCATAATCCCCTATAACAACCTAAACTGTCTCCGCTCTTCTAGTAAACTCTTGACTAGGTCTATAAAATCTAATAACACTGCTGGTGACTCCCTATTCACCAATTCTGTAGGTATAAAATGGAATATGTTACCTACAAACAAAACAATGATTTCCTCTTTACTTCTCTTCAAACAAAATATTAAACTACACTTCCAGAATCACTGGCTTTGCTCATGTTGTAAACCCGATTAATTTTCTATTACTACTACTTACCTAAACTTTCTCTCTCACTTCTTGTTTTACTCTTTTTTTCCACCTAGCTCTCTCTTTTCCCCTCTCACCTTGCCCTCTTCCTTACCTGTTAATTATCTTATCATGCTCTCTTCTCATCTAACCCATCCTATTCCTTACCTAATTCTTATTACTCTACTTTCATTTCCTCTTATTTGTATTCTTATCTATAAGAATTTTTATCCTGTATAATGCTGTTTGTAATTCTCTGTGTGTGGTAGTAACTCTTCTTGTTGTACTAATTTGTTTGAATGAGTTTTAAGAATTTTGCTGTTTTTAACTATTACTAACCTATGTACTAATTGTTTTCTTGCTATGTATGTTGATTTTTATATATGTATTAATTTGTACTTCTGCGGAGCTTTTCTCCTCGGGCCTCTACTGAAAATGGAAATATCTCCAGCTAGACTAGCCCGGTCAACAAATGTAAAATAAAATAAAATAAAAATAAAAAATAGTTAAGTAGGGGTTTGAATAATGCAACTCTCCAGTGTGTAGAGGGGGGTTAGTGTGTGTGCAAGTCTGAGTAAGGAAGATGTTCCTCTTGGCAACTGTGAAAGCACTCTACAGGATGCACATTCCCCTATCTAAGCACTGATGATGTCAGCACCCTATAAGTACAGCAGGAGAAGGGAAACCTACCAGTAATGTGAAGAGCGCTCTCAGCTAATGCATCTGTCACGAGTGTCATAACATAGTTAGGTAGGGGTTTGAATCTTACAACTGCCCAGTGTGTGTGGAGGGGGTTAATGTGTGTTCTAGTCTGTGTGAGGGAAATGTCCCTTTTGGCAACAGTGAAAGCACTCTACAGGATGCACATTCCCCTATCTAAGCACTGATGATGTCAGCATCCTATAAGTACAGCAGGGGAAGGGAAACCTCCCAGTAATTCGAATAGCACACTCTGCTAATGCGTCTCTCTGAAGTACTATAACATTGTTAGATAGGAGTTTGAAACCTGCAAGTGTGTGTGTTTGGATGTGGGGAGTGTGTGTGTGTGCAATTCTGTATGAAAGACAAGTGCGTTTTTGCAATCAGGAGATCACACTACATGATGCACATTACCCTTTCCAAACACTGATGATGTCAGCACCCTATACATACAGCTGGAGAAGGGTCACCTCCCAGTAATCCAAGTAGCGCACTCTTCAAATGCATCTCTCTCAAGTGTCATAACATAGTTAGGTAGGAGTTTGAAACCTGCAAGTGTGTGTGTGTTTGGATGTGGGGAGTTTGTGTGTGTGCAATTCTGTATGAAAAACATGTGCTTTTTGGCAATCAGGAGATCACACTACATGATGCACATTACCCTTTCCAAACACTGATGATGTCAGCACCCTATAAGTACAGCCGGAGAAGAGGCACCTCCTAATAATCTGAATAGTGCACTTCGCTAATGCATTTCTCTCACGTGTCGTGACATAGTTAGGTAGGGTTATGAATCCTGCAAATGGCAAGTGTGTGGGTGTGTGTAATTGCAAGTGTGAGAGAACAGATCCTTTTGGCAAATACTACAATACACCAGATGCTGCATATTCCCCCAGTAAACACAGGGGATGTCACCACACTATCAGTACAGCCAAACAGGGCTACTTGGCCAGTAATGCCAATAGTGCGCTCCGCTACTGGGTCTATTACCATTGTCAGAGCACAGATAGGTATGTTTTGAAAACCCACAACTGCCACGTGTGGTTGTGTCACACAATATGTCCTTGTGTGGGTCTTTGTGCATAACAATGCATGCCATTGCCTAAACCAGCAATGGCAATGCACACATGATGCATGTGTGTGACACATACACATAAATACCTGTGACCTGCAGTAGTTACCATGTCTGACACGTGCCTCTAGTGGATAAATGGTATTCGCAATGCATAACAATATGACTGTGTCTTACTGTGCAGGGGCCGCACGTGGTATGTGTCTATACAGTGTGGGTTGTATATGGTATAATACCTACAGCAGGGGATACACATCTCATCTGGGCCATATAGTCTACATGTAGTCGATGAACAGGTGCTGCATGTTCTTACCTGTTGTGGGAGTGGTAACATGTTATTCCACTGCAATTCAGTGACCACATGCTGGGAACCTTTCAGCTAGTGTGTTGTAGCTACAGTAATGCTCACGCGCAATGTTTGGCTGGATGCAGTCCAGCCATATAAATACATTTCTTGAGACTGTCATATTGCCAGTGTTGTTAGGGAGGATAGGTGGGTTTCCTGTGTATGGGAGGGTTGTGTGTGCCAGGCTATGAACCAGAAGGCAGTCCAACACACTGTTAGCTGCTCATGAATAGGCCCTGATGCTTTGTGCTGTGCCAACAACCTGGAGGTGTGTGTATCTGTGGTACCTTCGGATACCACCCCCCTGTCCATGTGTGTTACATGTGTAGGGGATGACAGGCATGGTATGAGGTATAACCTGGCAGTGATGTGTTGCACCTGTGAGCCATGAATCAGGACTCTGGTACTGCACAGACATTGCAGTTTACCGTGCTGAGGACAGTGTCCAGTGCATGCATCTTGCAGTGTACACTGCTGGTGTTGTGTAGCATCACTGTTAGTGTCCTATCCTCTGTGATACCCATGGAGGTGGCTATGTAATCCGTGTCCTGCAGCAAAAGGCACTATGTGTGTATCAAGGGGCTTTGCCAATATACAATGGCCCATGGGTGTCATGTGCAAGCTGCCCCTCGCAAATCATTGTGGCTTCCCTAGCATGTAAGCACACGTTGACAGCCAGTGGATACCCTATGAATGACATTGGAGATTGAGCAGAATGTAGACATAGAACACCCTTCCTACATATAGTGGTAGCATACCTGGTGAGGTTATGATGGCAACCAAGATCAGGCTCATACTGGCCCGTGCCACATGCTGAGTGATCCCTTCTATGTTCCCTATCATGTAGTCCAGGGAGGTATGTCTCAGGTCATCCATAGTGGCATGGTCAATGACTGAGTCATATATGTCCATTCCTCTGACTGACCTGTATGCATGTGTTTTGTGGTGGACCATAGTGCCCCACAGGCATATCACTGTGAACTTCACCATGTACAGCCTGTTGAGTGGGACCCCACTGCAGCGGCCAAGAGAGGTACCTGACACATCTGTAGCAGGTGTGTTGTGTAGCCCTACAGGCTGTGAGTGTGTGGCACATGGGATGTGTGTGCCATGTGTGGCATGTGCTCTGTTCCGATGTAACGTATGCCTGTGTGCCAGCTGTGGAGGTGTGTGATGCTCAGGCAGGATGCTATTCTGAATCTCCAAGTATGCCCCAGTGTGTTCAGATTGCTGTTAGTGTGGGTCTATGTCAGACTGGTATTGTAGTCACTGTAGTATGTCTTGCCACCTGACAGGGTATGGCAGTACTGGGTTCAGAGTGCTCAGTCCCCAGATTGGCTATGTGGAGGCATCCCACACATGTGTTGTATGTTCCTGGCCAGGGGTGAGGGTTGACTGCATGCATGTGGCAGCTGTGACATTGCCACATGACTCACATAAACCACAACTGGACCATAGAGGTGATTCACAGGTTACTTTTGCACATGCTACCATAGTAGTGTGATTGTCATGGTGATTACCAACACATAGGGCCACTGGGGAACAACATACTGAAGGTGTGTATGTGTGGGTGTACTGCTACTGATTTCATAGCACTGGCATATATAACTGCACACGTGGGTAAATGCCAGGTAAGTCATGTGCAATGTGTCACAGGCAACGTACATGCGAACAGGACAGACAGTGACGTTCTGTCATGTGTAAACTTGACATACGTATAGTACGCTATGCAGATGCCACTAGGAGTCCACAGAAGCACTGTAACTCTGCATTGCAGGTGGAAGCAGTGTTCCAAGGAACCCCAAGCAAACATGCATGCAAACAAAGTTACAGTAAGCAGGGCTGGAAGTAGTCCATTGTACAACAAAGAAGGGGTAACACTAACAGTAGGTAACAGTGCAAATATGTAGGCACTATCAACATGTACCATGGAATGCACAGCTCAGATGTCCATGGTAGAACTGATATTATGTCATAGTTAATTGTGATTTGGATTACATTGATACTGCACACATATCAACATGCACAAACATCCACATTGCATAGTCGTTGTGGGCAACTTGCCACCATTACTGTACATGTCCATCATTGCGTATCACTACTTGCATTAGCTTCCCCCCTGTGCTACCCATGTATGTGGCTATCTGTTGACATCCTTACCACCGGTATGCAATAATGTGCAGCTGTTACACTATGGTACTTACTATGGGTGTAGATAACAATTCAGGACAGTCATACGGTTACTGCATCAGGCATGCTGGGATATACACACAGTCATATCAGCACACTGTACTGTTACCAACATGATACTACTAATACACTTCTATGTAGTCACCCTGTGCATCAGCAACGTGTTTACCTGTTCCTGCACTGATGTTGGAGATTGCAGGAGGTGGCACAGTTTCATCATATGCACAGGGTGTGAATTAGGTATGCCTGAGTCTGCCACTGATACCACCAATTGACATGTGTGTGTATGTGCGTTGGTGAGGGACAGCAGTACAGGGTGGGGCACTGTTGGTGCAGTGTGTGCGTGTATGTGGTAGCACTAGGTGTTAACATTTCACATGTGTGTATGCACACAGTTCCACCTCATGGCTGCCATATACAGGAGTTTGTGGACAGCCACAGACTGCACCTGGCAGGTCATACAGATCAGTGTCTGTGGGCTCGGACATGGTACCTGTGCCTGGCAGGGGTGCTACGGACCGTATCCGATACTAAGCCAGACTGGGTACTGTCATCAGAAGCGGGAGTGTGTTGACTGGACACAGGTCCCTGTTGGGACTGTCCAGAGCCACGTGCACGTGGTCTCCTGGGACATTCTGATGACAGCACAGACCCAGCATTGCTGGGGCTGCTGCTGGCACTATGGGGCCGTCCGTGGGCCTGTTGACATCTGTACTGACTGCCAGTTGCTGCTGTTGCTGGCATACAGCCAAGTCGATGCCGCAACTGCCCACCATTGCCCTGGCTCATGGACATGTGGTTGTGGTTCTGCTGTAATATGTCCCCACAACGTCTGTCTATGACATCGGTGAAATTACGGATAGCATCAGCGATGTCACACATACTGTCAGTCATGGCTGTGTGACATGCTCTCAGCTCCCTCAAACCCTGTCTGGTGTACCTTTCCATACGTGACTGTGCCTGCATGACAGCCCGAAACATAGTTGAGGTTGACAGACCTCTTTGGGCACATCTGCCAGAGGCAGTACACCCACGAATGCTCCCACGAGAACCCATGGGCAACTGTCTATGTGGTGCCATCACAGGACCCTGCCCATGGCTGCTGTGTGAGGAAGCATGTGCCACAGATACCACATTACCCTGGTCAATGCCCACTGTATCCTGTCCATCACATTGTGACAATGGTGACATAGGATGTACTGGCAGGATGACTGTGCGAAATGATGGGGTTGACAGCTGTGTACTGTCAATTGGCTGACCAATGACGGACCCTGACACACCTTCCTGTGGCATTACACAGATATCATCATTATCAGTACCTGTGGCACCAGATTCAGGTTCCATGCTGCAGGACACCAGAGCAGCACCAGAACCTGTGGGACGAAGACAGGAAACACAGTTTACAATGTCTACACAATGTTACCAGTGATGCACTTATGCACACATGCACACGTGGACACATGCACACATGGACACAGGCACACATGTACACATGCATACATGCACAAATGTACACGTGCACACGTGGACACAGGCACACATGCACAAATGCACACATGCACACGTAGACACAGGCACACATGCACACATGCACACGTGCACATGTGCACACATGCACACATGGACATGTGGACACGTGCACACATGCACACATGCACACGGGGACACAGGCACACATGCACACATGCACACATGCACACCCCGCAGTATACACACAGAGCACTACTGAGTTACACTAGTATTACTAGCACTATCAGGACTATTATAGGCATTGTTAAAACACACTCAACAGCATGGATGGGCTGCCTTGCTGTAACACCAGAGGGACCTGCAGAAATGAGGAGATTAATGTCAGTGGACACAACTGCTCCATAGATACTACATATGATACAGTGCAGTAGTACACCAGTTGCCTTTCACACATCAGCTGCTGATATTGGCAATATCACACCTGCACAATTACATACAATGTTGACAGCTACATACCACGGACACACCTTACACATGCATAAACTAACAGTGTACAGAACAGTCAAGTGTACATATGGCATATTACCTGCACACTCCATGTCATGCTGCTGTGTGGATCCAGCCTCCATCATGATGTAGGTGTGTTGCTGTTGATGTTCTGTGGCTGGAGCCACAACACTTAGGAGTAGCCCCTCCAGTCTGGTGAGAGGGGGATGTGTGGCCACCCCACCTCCTGTGGCAACCTGTTGCCTGTGGATATCCGACGCACGCTGACAGACATTGCTGATTAAATCACTGCAGTGATGTCGTACCTGCTCATATGTCCTATTATGCATGCCAATGTCATTTACCCTACGGCCAAGGTCTTGCCACAGTGCAGCCCTCTCCTGCTGATTCTGGCTGGTGCTGGAAAACAGTATGTCATAATCCTGCACCAGGCTCTGGTGTATCTCCTCATCTTCTGCTGCAGAGTAAGCAGGATTACGCTGACGCACCATGTCCCTGGAACAGAACACAAACAGGATATCAGCAGACTATGTCAGCAATATATGGCACACATACTGTACATGATACTCAACTGTAGTGATATACTACTACTCCCATATGTAGCATGTGTGTGTCTCTTGGTGGATACACAAGTACATGGCCAGATATCAGTGATCAGCCAACACCTGTGCAACAATACCTGTCACATTCCATACAACATAGTAGCATGCCCCATCGGTCAGCACACTGCGATGGGTCCAATGTACAACCTCACTCTGGGGGTTCATACCAAGGTACTGTATGTGGAACGCCATCCACTAGTGTGATCTGGACGCAAGTTACTCGGCCTGGATATACATATCCCACCACCACCACCACCAGCACAGTAGACTACTTTGATATGTATGTTATTAGACAGTTATTCACTTGTTAGGACAGAGATGGTATCCATGCAGCCCACTGGGCCAGTGGAAGCCACAACCCACACTGCTGACCCCTTTGCGAATGCTTCCCACGGACATCCCAAAGAATGCATGGAACATGCACATACATTTCTAACCCAGACCCTGTGCACAAAGGTTAGGCATCCTGTCCGGTGGACCCCAGCCAAAGGCAGATTGTATAACAATAGAAGGAGGCTACTGCAGGACAGAGCAGATTCACATTAAGGGAAGGCATCTGTGATCAGCACTAGTAATAAGCTACGGTCTCGCATAACAACATCCATGGCCTACTCTGGGAGGGAAATGGCCACGAACACTATAGATAACCACAAGGCCTTCTTCAGTTATGTTACACATATGGACTAAATGCCTCAGATATGCTCTCAGTTACTACACACCTACTTAACATTCACCGAACACACAGATATTGGCAACATTCTTGCAGACAGGTTCGGTGCACGTATCCCCCCCCCTCCTTCTCTCCCACACTAAGAAATACATATCACAGCTGAATGTAACCTCCCTATCATCTCACATGTCCAGGTGAGGGTCACCCTCAGCAAAGCAGAACACACAGCATCAATGTGACCTGATGGTATCCCTGGATGTGTGCTACGTGAACTCCAAGAGGACATACAACCGCATATAAGACTGATATTTAACCTTGGCTGTACTACAGGATATGTACCTGAACACTGGCATACAGCAACAGTGGTCCCACTCCACTAAGGAGGCACCTCTACTGACCCTGGAACTACCGCACCATAGGCTTAACCAGCCTGGTCTGCAAAGCTATGGAATGATTCAGTATGGGACGCATATACAGTGATATTGGGCACCTGCAGACACTTGTTCCCAGCCAGTTTGCCTTTGTGATGGGCTGATCCTGCCTTTTGAACCTGGTTGACCTTTCAAAACAGTCACTACAGCCATTGATGAGGGCAACGCAATCCATACAGCCTACCTGGACTTGCCTAAGGCCTTCAACACAGTACTCCTCTCAGGCATCATAGACAAGCTCATTAGCTTACATGTTACTACATATGTCACATGATGGGTTGCACACTGGTTGACATACAGAATCCATAATATCGATATTGTAGGAGCCATGTCAGACTCAATGCCAGTCACATGTGGTATCCCACAGGCCTCTGTCCTAGGACACCTCTTGTTTGGCATTTATTTCTCAGATGTAAAAGCAAACATGTGCGGGTTGTGGATGACAAAGTTCCCAGATGACTGCTAACTAAGTGCCATAGTCATTACACCAGCTGACACACACATCCTACAGACAGGCCTCACTGCAGTGGAAAACTGGTACCAGGATCATGGCCTAACACTGAATGACATGTAATGTATAGTCATCCCCTTTGGGTGGAACTACGTGCACACAACATATCACATGGAC
Organism: Protopterus annectens; assembly: GCF_019279795.1. Taxonomy (NCBI): domain Eukaryota; kingdom Metazoa; phylum Chordata; order Ceratodontiformes; family Protopteridae; genus Protopterus; species Protopterus annectens. The sequence goes on from NC_056735.1 coordinate 797,691,529, forward strand.
ATGCCTATAGATACAGACCTATGACACATATGGAGGGTTCACAGTATGCAGACTATTAACTTGTTACTTTACATTACCTGTGTTTGTCGCAGCTGGTTGCGTTACTGCTACTACTGCTTCCTGCTGCTGCTGGCACAGCTTGGTACTGACACTGCTGACAGCTTCAACTTAGTTTGTGTACCGTGTGTTGTTGTTTGTGTTCTTTTTTTTTTTCTTTCTCTCTCTCTCTCTCTCTCTCTCTCTCTCTCTCTGCCTCCAGACAGTGCAATGAACGTATTGCATGTGTGGAGTGTGAGTACAGGATGCTTTTGTAGGTATCTGCATAAGTCCATGTGATGGCCTCTGCACCAATTGTAAGCCAGCATTTGCTAATTGCATGCCGCCAGTTGTGTACTGATTGCAGTTCTCACTGTGATTTCAGGACAGTGCTATAAAAGGGTATGTGAGATAGGCGTTGCCCTTTCAGATTGTAAGGGCGGGGTCCATGCTGGTATGCTGTGGACACTTCTGTGAGTGTAAAGGTTAGTATCTCTCTCATGATTCAGGCTGTGTTGTAGATTCACATTTCTCCATTCCTCTCTCCTGTTTCCTGTAGTAAGTGTGTATGCACACTGACACCTACAACTATATATATATATATATATATATATATATATATATATATATATATATATATACATATATATATATGTAAATATACATACATTTATATATGTACATTAACTGACATTATTACCTACTAGCTACCAACTAGCATGGCTGTTTCTGTTCACACACTACTATTATGGAAATCCACTAGTTTTGGCAGTAAGTATAAATGACATGCTTTGTGTACTACACATCCTATATTCCCTTTATATTCATTCCTACTATTACATGATATATTTATTTTAGCACAAGGTTCTTGTAAAAGAGTCATGAATTAGTGGTAGGTCATGCAGACTACTGTTTCCAAGGTCCTGGGTTTGGGACTGACAGTGGGATTTTATTTTGCTTTTGAACTGACTACAGGACCTGTCAATCAGAGTGACTAAGGCACTTTTAAGCAGTTGTAACCGGGTTAGCGCTGGTTTGTGCGGAGCTCACTGGCATTCAGCTCCACTCACACCCGCTTACAACCGCTTAACAGTGCTTACTCTGGCACAAACCCGCGCTATTTTCTTTGAAAGAAATGAAAATGGGGAGACAGAAAAGTGGTGAAAAAAGGGTCACAAAGAGGGTAAGACAGTAGGGAAACAAGCTTGGGTTTTGCAGGAGGGATGTAGGTAAGGCCCATAGTTGCCCATTTCTTCATCAGCAACAGCTGTGCATATGTATGTAATTTGGTGTGACATTTGAAACCTTCCACCCCTGAGAGAGGTGTCAGGACAACAATAATACTTGTTGTACAGCCAATTGTAATTGATAGTTTCCATGTCCAGCAGACATGTGTGCGGAATGGGCAGCTATGTATGGGGCGTAATTTTTTTGTGGGTACAGAGTGCCCTTTTTTTTTTTTTTTTTTCAGGTGAGAGTGGTATGTGAGGTGAAGGAAGTCGGTATAGCTCGGGAGGTAGGTTGGGTAGGTCAACAGACAAGACAAACAAGACGCATACAGGGGCAGTGTATGACACATGTGGGGGGTTACACAATTGACGGGGACGGATGTTTGGATATCCAGAGCCCATGAGCCCACAGATGGCAACAGTGGAACTGATATCCCCACCCATGGGCAGTTGCCACTGTTCCTTCACTGCCCAGGATGGGGCTGTGCTGGGGGCTGTGTAGGCCGGGCAACAGGCATGCCCGTAAGTTGTGCCACCTGTGCCTCAAGCTGGTGTAGGGGCCCAAGAACAGAGTCCCGGATCACCCTACGCACCACAGTCGGGACGCTACGGAGGGTGAGTGGTGGTTCTCCTCCGGCCACGCTTGCAGAGGGAGGGATGGGCCCCATCCCCTGCAGCGCTTCCACCTGCAGGTGGCACAGAGCCACCAGAGGAGGGTCCAGACTGGGCACTAGTGCCAGGTGCACTCGCCAGCTGAGGTGGGAGAGGTGGGTCCGCTGGAACCCGCCTTCCCTGTCCTATGTTTTGCATTATGTCATGACAGTTTGGGTTAGTAACATACAATACCATTTGCAATTAGTTGTAACAGCATGCATTAGTATTCCCATTAACCAAACACCCAGATATTCACACCATTGAACAGCGAGCATAACACATGCATAATTTGAACAGCAATACACAGTGCAACAACATGCAGGGTTGATTGATGGCAACAGGCCATCAGGTTTGGATGTATGAACAGGGCAGATGCATCAACATACATGCAAATATTTATGACCCAACAGGACAAATGTCCAGGGGTGTTAATTGTGATTAAATATACCAATTTCACGTGGAATGGACTATATGTGGTTATAAGGTGGGGTGAAGAAAATAATATTAACACCTTCAAATACCAATACATATGCTGTACATTTCTAATAGCTGCAGATATATACACACTACTGTTCTAACTACAGTTTCCTATATGATGACTACTTCAATTTGGTGATAGGACTGTTACTGCTACATCAATATACATTTTATTGTTCTTCATATGCATTCATATCTGGCTTTGTTCAGCTACATCATCCTGCTACATTTGCTTTATATAGCTATAGACAACTGTGGATGTTTGATATTTCAGACAATCATACTATCTGCATATTGCAGACTGAGAGCAACATATCCAGATTTTGGGATACACATTCCAGCTGCAGGAACACTTTGAACACATTTCGCAGTTTGGTTCTACTTGTCACATTCATTTCATTCTGTACTGACTGCAGTATACTTTATTCAGGGGTTATTACTACTTTATTGGTGGATTCATAACTCTTTCTCACACTCTCTCACTTGTTTTCATTTTACTATTCAGGATGGTACTTACTTCTAGGCTTTATTGACATGTTTTACCTGTAGTTATTACAATCCTTTCCAGCAGTCTCACTTCTGTCATGTTTCGGTATTTCAACAGGGATATATTTCACACGTGTGATTTGCTCATCTTCTGCAGCTGTACTTTTCAGCCTGCTGCAGGTTGTGTACTATTATATTACAGGTGGGGCATCTTTATTTCAGACATTTTCATTTTTCTGTTTGGATTACAGACTGCAACACACTTTTGTAATCAAGCAATACTTGCAAACACTCTTACACTGTTACTTGCACATTTATTACTTAGTGACTACACTGCACTCTTTTGCTAACTGTCATACTTTTATATTTCTTTACAGTTACTGGGAGTGGATTACTGACCTGCCTGGTGGTGCAACCGCACCAGCCTATCGCTATAGGCTCTGCGGTTCACAGAACGGACACCTGCAGCTGTAATATAATTGAAGTAATATTGGAATACACATCTCCATAATATCAGCTAGTTTAATTTCTTACATACACAATTAAATGTAACTTACTCAGTAGTGGGGCGTTGGGCATTTGCCGGGCCTCCTGGATCCAAAGGTTCAATTGGTCCTGCTTACATCTCTTCAGGTCCGCATGGTGGTGACGGACCTGCTCACCAGTCCTTGGAATCCCTGTGGCACTGGTGAGATCATGAGCCAACCAGTCCCACGCCTCAGCCCTATATGCTCCCCACAGGACCTGGCCCTGCATGAGTTGGGCCTCATGATTGTGGACAAACGGGGTACGCTGGTTTACGCTTCATTTGGCTGTTAGCACGCATATTATGCTCAGCTCAGCTAGGGGCGCACAGTTTCAGCGTGTTAAACCACTGCTCACCTACAGGCACTCATTTTACACCTGTTAAACCACTGCTCACCTACGGGCAGATGCACTCACCTTGTTAAACTGTAGCTCAGATATAGGCACATCTGGCATTTTTTATTATTTTGTTATCTCACATTTCTTCAAAATAAATGGCCTATTTCATTACATTTTACATAAAATATAATTTTATATGTGTACATATTTGTCAGGGACTTGTTTTGTGCTTATTTTACTAAAAATAACAATTGATGCTGTGGGGGCTCGAACCATGACTGCTGCTTTTCTGCTGACATCTCTACCGCTACGCTATTGCTTCTTGGCTTACTTTGCATATTTAGTTCTTATATGCTTTTACACTGACTGCTAACTGTGGCTAAGCTACGGGCACACCCGCGCAAATGAGCGCACTCACAGGCAAACATCTTTACGATTTAAAAAAATATATAACATGTTCATTTATATATTTTATGTTCATAGTCTGTGGGGGCATGTGTTGTGTTGTGTTTATTCACATTTCCATGGCCTCTGTCGTGGGTGTTTACTTTGGGCACTTTTACTCTTCTGGGGGTGTGTCCGCTTGCAGGGCTCGGCTACGGACACGCCCCCTACTGTCTTCCACGGACCGTGTTAGCCTTAGGTGTGATTCAGCATGCCCTCATGCATATGCATGACATGCTGACATCACACCGTTTAACTGTAGCCTCCGTGTAAGCCTTGTATCTCTTACATGGAGGCTTCGTGAATCCTGCCCATAATCTTTAGGTTCTATAGTGCAGGCATTTTTTCCTTGACTTGATTGGTGCCTTTGTGTCCAAATAAGTCATTAGAACAACCATAAAAATATTTAATAATTTCATCAACATCTGGGCAAGAATAGAAACGTCTCCAATTAATATGTTCATATAACGTGAGCAGTAGTTTGTGTAACTGTCCATGTGAGTGAATGCAAGTAAGTTTGACAAAGATAAATGTGGTTTTTGTAGGAGCCGGAGTTTTTGTGTGTGTGTGTGTGTGTGTGTGTGTGTGTGCATGTGCGTGTGTGTGTGTGTGTGTGTGTGTGTGTGTGTGTGTGTGTGTGTGTGTGTGTGTGTTTGGGTGATTGCAGCCTTGTGTGGTGATAATGTTATTGATTTTATTATTACAAAGGTCAAATGGGGGGGTGAACATTTATGTCAACAGAATAAAGTCTCACATACTGGAGTGTAGGAACATGTATGTAGATACAGATACAGACTAATGTAGATAGATCTGGACAGATACTGATATATATATATTGAAAGTTTTGACAAAGGTTTAGTTTAATAATTTATATGCAAATATCAAAAGTAATTCTTCCTGTACAGTTAGATTTTTCCTTGTTGTATTTTGATGTATACAGGCCTACTTAAAATAATCTAAACTCAAAACTATCTGAACACAAAATATAGACAAAAAAGATCTAAACACCAAATATCATTAAAATTGCAGCTATACTGGGGAAGTGTTTATGCCTTTTCCCCACTGTTTTTTTTACCTCAGAGAAGGAATATATCAGTACCAGAATATAATTCCGGAAATGGAAAGGACAGAAATACTTAACATCTCTAGATATAGCACCAAAGCAAGGAAATGTAGAATTCTTGCATGGAAATGCTTACTTTAGAATTTTTGTACTCCAAACAGGCTGGCTAAGATATCTCTGGAGATAGAACGAGTCTGCTGGAAATGTAAAAGTCAAAGGGGTCATGGAAACATATCTTATGGGTGTGTGATGGTCCTCCTCAAATTTCTTTGGCTAGGATTAGTTTACTTGGTCTAACTCAAGGTTTAATTCAGGCTACTGATACTTCTTGTAAAGTAGTTTCTAGAAAAAAGAGGGATCCCATTACCTGAAGAGAGTCGGTATTTTGAAACTGAACAGGAGGTTACAGAAATGGATGCATTTTTTTTCTTATCAATCAGATTTTTGATTTGGACTCAGAGCAGAACTCAGTTTATGATTCTCCCTGTGGGGATTGTGTTTCTCTGAGACTATTTCTAGAATGCCCTAGTGTTTTCAGTGGGAGAACACTGACGTTTCTCAGTCCCTCAGAAAATACTATGAGTTGCTACAGAAAAAATTTCCACAACCTACACCAGTTCCTCCTGTTTTGTCTGCTTTAGAAGATGTATGTGTTACTGCCTGTGGTTTTCCTGATAGTCAGACAGCTGCCACAAAACAGGTAAATAGAATGTATAATGTTCTTTCAGTGTTTTAAATTTTTATACACTATTCCCAAACCTGACCAAGCACCTATAGCTTTAGTTAATCCCACTGCTACTAAACACTTAGTGAATTCCAGTTCTACCCTTTCTGATAAGGATGGGACAATATTGATAGTTATGGGAAAAATTAATACTTCTGCAATTTTTATTTTCCAAAATTTGAATTCTCTGGCTCATATGGTGAAGTTGTTCTAGCAAACTGTGAAAGTATGGAGAGTGTTTTATATGCAGTTTCATTTTGTGAGGAAACATCTGCTTTAAATAACATAACTTCTTCTATCACACAGGTTATCGCTGATTCTTTACAGTGTGTGGTTACTCTTTTGATATTTCTTCCTTTGTTATGGCTACTGGTACTTTTTTAAGGAGATTTCCATGGCTGAATGCTCAGTACCTCCCCGATGATGTTAAAAATGAGATTTTAAATTTTGCCTTGAATAAAGATTTGCTTCTTTGCCCAGCTGCTGCAGAGACTATCAACATATCTGATCTCAGCATGTCTGTGCATGGATCTTCCTCTTTCAGTGCAGTCTCATGTCAAAATGATTTTGAAAGGGATTTTGCATAAGAGACCTCCAAGAAAACTGGTGCCACCTCTTTGGCTAACACTTTTTCTATTTGAATCAGCTAATGTGGCTAACTTGAGGTTCTTAACATGAAAAATGGTTTTACTGATTGCTCTGACCTCTACAAGAAGGGTATTTGACATACAAACTGTTACGGTGATTTAACCTTATGTCATTTTTCATACAGACAGAGCTTTTTGAAATATAGCCCTTCTTTTTCACCTAAGGTGGTATCCAAGTTTACTTTAGGTCAGACTATCCATCTCCCCATTTTCTTTCTTGAAACTAAAAATGAAGGAGAAAAGATATTCCATATCTTGGATATCCACAGACAACTCGGGTGCTATTGTAACAGAACTAAATCTTTCAGATCTTTGGATCAATTGCTCATTTCTTGAGAAGATAACAAGAGGAAACCAGTGTCTAAACAAGACTATTTCCAAATGGATGATTAATGCTATTACCTTTTTATTTTATTCACCGTAACAACAATATTCCAGGGAGGGTCAAGGCCTACTCTACCAGGGCCTTGGCTTCATCTATGGCTTTTTGTAAAGGGTTTGATTCTAGAAGTATTCTAGAAGCTGCTACTTGATCCTGTGTACATATGTTTAGAAAACACTATAAACTTGATTCCTTCTCTAGATCCAGGTCAAGCTTTGTTAGCACCATTCTCTATGGGCTCCTGGATTGCTCTCCTTCCACCTCCCAAATGTAGTTAGTTAAGCTAATCTACCAATATACCTAATGCCACTGCAACAGTGATGAATATGCTGAATATAGTATGGTTCTGTAAGTCAAACTTACCAAAATTGTAAATGTTCAAATATCACTGGTGGAGTAGTTGCTCCCTCCCTCCACCTCCTTGTTTTTCGTGTGAGTTTTTATGCTAGGGTATGGACATTTATTTTTTTTTTTTGTTTTTTCCTAGCATTGTCCTTTCAGGGATCTGCTTTCATCCTTTTCTCTGTTCACAAGATAGCTCTGAAGGGCATCATGGTCAAAAATGTCTTTTTGCCAGCTCAGTTTGAACTGCCTGACAGTTTGGGCACATGGAATGTGCCCTGAAGCTCTCTAAGCTTGCCAGTTGTTACATCCTTGGAAAATATAGACCATATAGTTAAGGCTACTGCACCAGTGATCATTTAAACACCTACTGTTTTGGAAAGTGTAACTTACACAACTGTACTTTATGAGCAAGCCTGAAACACATTCACTACATAAAAATGAAAGTAAAGTTTAGTACCAACAGTTACACCACCTAAACAGCTAAATTAAAGCACTTATTTTTTCTATCTGTGTTTCTGTTTCTTTCTTCCTCTATGTAATAAATATCAATTCAATTGGCATGCCACAATGAAAGAAGGGACTCCCATCCCCACCCTCATCCTGTGTCCCAAATCATACCTCTCAACCTATTAGAACAAGAAATCTTGACAAAGCCAAAAATAAATGTGGGACAAAGGCCCAAAAATATGGACAGTTTTTAAATATTGCTCTTATAAACTTAAAAAGTTGATTAACAAGTTTTGCATTAGTAAGAATTTTATGAAGGGTATGAAGACTGAAACTCGAATGTTTGCCATGATTTTCAGACTTCAGTCTTAAATGATTTGCCATTAGATTGCCAGAATACTACAGTTTTTATAAAAAATGGACCATAAATATGAGGCAAAAATCTGGAAATTCTGTGAAAATCTGTAGAACTGAGAGGTATGCCCAAGGTGCTCTTCTGGCTTTCATGATACAACATATTGTAATGACACCTAAAGCGACATTTAATTTTTAAATGTAAGCTCCTCAAAAGCAAACCCCACCTAAACCTTTGCACATTTATTAGATTGTGAACTTTTTAACTGCATTTTTTTAAATTGACTCTGCTGTGTATGCTAGTATGAAAATATTTCCACAATCATTGCTTTTTCTGAGAGGCTGCATTTCTGCATTTTAGACTTGAGCTGCTTAGATTAAAACAGAGAAAAATGACTGTTTTGCCTGGAATCACTAACATGCAAGGGATACCACACCTCTTCTTCTCCTCTTTTTTTTTTTGGACTGCTGTTTAGTAATTTAGAAACCAATGCATTACAGAGAAAGCTAAATCAGGACTTCTGTACTTTATTATGATAGTGGATTAATGAAACCTATAAACAGTGAAACAGTTTTACTAGAACTAAGTTAGAAAACATGCAGCCTTCTTTCACTATGGTCAGGTAACTCATAATCTCCCTGTATATCTTCTGAAGCCCCTTAAAGTTTTAAGTGACTGAATTGTTGTCAGCCTAAAGAATTCTCCATGCAGTGGTAGACAAAGGTGTTTTAGAAGCAATATCAGAATCATTCTTTTCCATTTATATCTTCTACAGCTCTTATTATATCCTTCCATCTACAATTACTTGCTCTAGTTTAATTCTTCTCTTCCTTTGACTGACTAAAATGTAAGAATATTTTACATGTTTTTTGCAAAATTTTGTGGCATCTGTTTTATTTATTAATTTGCATACGTGACCACACACTGGCTACATATCCTAGGAATGCAAGAGAGTTGCTGCCATTGTAGAGGATGCATAGCCTTTCCTGCAAACTTTTTTTGCATGTGTATCCTAGGGGAAGGGGCTGTGCATTCAGGGGCGCATATATTTGAGTTGATTGCTCAGTGGAGACTGGAATATCAACCATGTAGTACCTCTTGTGGATGAAACATACCTCTCAGTTGGTTTTGCAGAATGTCTCTCATTGTGCTTCGTATTTTTGATCTGTCCCTCATAAAGTTTTTGATTTTCCTGGTAAATCACATTGGATTATAGTCAGTCAGTAATGCCACATTTTAGAATTGCATGCTTACTGTTGCTCAGAAAATGCACGTAGATGTAAAGTCATTTGGCGTATTAACTTTTTAAGTGAATTAGAATAACAATAAAAAATGCCCCTTACTTTAGGCTTATGTACTCCCATTCTTTTGGACTTTGTCTAGAAGTTTTGAGCAAAGAAGTTGAGAGGTATGTGGTAGGGAAATCCTGCTGATGTTAGCCTCTTGTGGAAGTAAAGGGCATCTCAGAGCTAATGTCCATTTTATATTCAACCCATAAAGTGTTACTGAGTGAATGACCTGGAGAAGGGCATTAAAAAAAATCCAAGCCCACCTTTGATGGGTGCTTAAATGATGATAGCTACTGAGTAACTATCAACCTCAGTGAGGTGGAAATGAATGGGACAATTAGTTGGGAAAGTGCTGATGATCAGTAGACAGCAGGGACAAGTGGAACAGCTGTCACAAACTGAATTATTTGTGCCAAGTAGAAGTTCATTGTGAGTAAGCATGCAGCAGTTCCTACACTACCTGAGAACACAGTGTGCAATAAGGCTGGCAAAATAAGGGATTTAATAAGGTGTACTTCACATTCTTCCATTTTTATTATAAATTATAGCATAATTTTCAGACCCAATTCAGTCCGGCCACACACTGAAAAACTAAAAGGGCATTGCAATGCAATTTAACTTTCCTCTGTTTCTTAAATGATATATTGTTCTGTTCATTTTGGATTTTTTTATTCTGTCATAATCCAACAAGATTACTAACACTAATATAACTCATCCCAGATGACAGTATGTTTTCCTTAAATGTTGCTATATACTGTAAAACTATATAAAATAGATACTTATTAATTATTGAGATATAAATATGTGAACAATCTCCTGTTTGATTTTCCCACCCCTGAAGTTGATCTTTGTAAACAACTCATGCTTTTCCGAATGAGTCGTGCAGTTTAATGAGTTCAATATGTACTAAAATCTCATGATCGCAAAGGACTGAAAAGTGCCTGGTAATGATGGAGTGAAGCATGTACAAGGCTTATTATGGTGAATAAGTGCAGACAGTGTAACATGTTACTGAATTCACATTTTAGGTACTCTGACCATATCTGGTTTCACAAGTGTTTCCTTAATGCTTTAGTTTATTATCAGTGATGTTATGTTACAACACAGAACTCTTTTTGTAGTTCCCAGTGGATGGATTTACTAATATGTCTCAGAAGTAACAATAGGATGTTATTTGCTTCCTTCAAGGTGAAAAAGATAAAATTGAAGGAACTGAAGGAATTGAAGACCGTTTTCGACGATGCAGCGTAAAAGGTTTTCCAAGATTAGGTTTTTGTCGAAGAGTCTGCTTTCAGAATGAGAATGAGGTGATCTGGGGTCTATGCCATCCTCCTTTTACGAGGTACAAGATATTTTATAATATCACCATTTGCTTAGTCTTTGAGACATACATTTTACAGTTACTCCTGCATAACATAATTCTTGCATCATTATATCAGAGCACTCAGTTAGATGACAGAGATGGCTTTGTAATAAGACAAAGCTTTTAAGGAGCAACTCTAGAGTGATATGTCAGAAAAGGATGCCATCAACCATTAAATACTGCAAAAAGAAATAGCATGGAAATTCCAGTTCTTTATGATTAAAACTACAATATATGGAGATAAAAACACATACACAGCACTGTTCTAATCATACATAAATACACATTCTATGTGTCTCCTTTTCCTTGTACCAAGACTCACATTGTTGTCCAATGATAGTGAGAGAAAGCTGAACTGTCACTGTAGTTTTGTTCTGTTTTGAACATTTAGCTAAACTGTTCCATTTATGTCCTACACTTCTGCACAGAAATCATGAAGTCTAGACTGAACTTTGTACTCTTAATTTAATCGGCATGGTCACTCCTACAATGACTGTCTTTCTTCTTGGGATGCATTCTATCACAATGCCCATAAAATATCATATGTACTCTTATTATACTTTTCCTTTCTGATTTATCCTTATCTGAGAGCTGAATTTACTCCTGTAACTTCTCCTTCTATTACTTGTCATCATTTTGTTAAATTACCCAGGTAACTTTATATCTCTCTGTCTGACTACATCAGCATCCTCTGTATAAGGATAATAAAACTACAGCATTGCTGAAGGCTTATCTCATAAGGATGCAACTTAACATTGTAATGGGCAGGAATACAGTTTCTCAGTCTATATGTAATGGCTCATTTCTGTTGTTATGACCATATGAAGGTTTATTTCCTAATCTAAACTTTTAGGATCACTGATCCCAACTGGTATTCCTCCATGGGATTATTAAAAAAAATAGTTTGCACTTCCTGGCCTTAAAACGTAAAGAACACTTCTCATTCTCCTCCACCAGTACCTTCAGCTTTCATTAAAGGACTTCCTTTCCTTGTCCTCTTTCTGTTATTTGCATTATGTCTAAATAAGATGATCCTTTTCCCAATGTCCCACATGATTTCTCAGGCAATAATGTCAAAGAATGCTTGTCACAAGACCAGCTCCTGAGTAACTCCAGTAACCATTTATCTTTATTTTTACAGGTTCCACTAACTATTCCAATCCCTCCCCCATTGTCAATGTCTGTCCTACTACACCTATAATCTAGAGGAGCAGTCTACTGTGACAGAAAGTACTAGAAGTATTATTGAAATCAAGGTATACAGCAATGACCTAGTTTCCTTTATTAAGTTAAAACATTAAACCAATCACAAGACTGAGTCAGACTGACTTAATAGCATCTGTTTATAAACCCAAATATGGCAACTTAATCAGTTCTGATTTGTGCAGCATACTAAACGATAAGGAATGGCTTCCACAAGTTAAAGTAAAAAAAAAGAAAAAAAAAAAAAGAAGAATGAAGCAAAATCTAAGAAAAAAAAAGACAGATAAAAATGAAAAGAGACTAAGAATGGATAAGGAAGAGCTACATGAGTTCAGATCAGGAGCCGTCGGGACTTAGATAAATGATCTTTAAAGAGGGAGTCTCAGTTGGAGAATTATGAGGAAAGTTAAGTGCCAGAGGTTTAGTATGATGAAAGAGAAAGAATCCTGGATTTAATTACTATAAAAGTGCATAACATAACAAAAGGTGGGAGAGACAGAAGGAGGAAAAATAACATAAGAGGAAAGGAAAACAAGATGAGGAACACACTGACATGCAGGGAAGAAGCTGGAGTGATGGAATAGGAACTCCATATTATCAGTTACTAAAACTTAACTGGCATCCATAGTAGCATCAGAACAGGAGAGACAGTCTTTGAAATGCTATAAGCATAAACAATGCATGATGATTATTTCAGCTAATCGTTTTCTGTAGCAAGGTCATTTTTGCTCACTCGAGTCACCTTAAGAAAACTGTATTCTAGATAAATGGTTAAATACATCAGTCATTAATACATATACATTAAAGATAACCCACCAGAGGATTATTTTAATGAAATTAGTAAAAAAAAAAAAAAATACTTTCAATCAGAGGCAGAGATTTCACACCTCCTGTAAAGTGACCATACCATACTGAAAACCAATTAAGTTATATAATACATTTTCAGACTAGATCAGCTTAAGGGTACAGGCAATTTCTGAAGTACAGATGTCCTTGATTGGGGAAAATGTTGATTCAAAGATGTGATTAAGAATGTGCATTTTTATAAAGGAAACTCTCTGGACTAATCATTTTGCACTAAATTTGAGCATGGGGGTTGTGAGAATTTGTTTTGGATTCATATTATTCATTTTACCAATAAAACCTCATCAAAAATTTATTTCAGTCAAAATGTTTACTAATTACTTTAATCCTGATAACATTTCAACATATGTTGAGTTGTTCACAAGCAACCTGTTTCACCCCTGTCAAATCCAGGGTCCAGATTCCAAAACAGTTGCTCTTAGTGAAAGTCTGCCCTGATTCCTAAGGATCTGCTCACAGTGTAAGTCACTTACTTTGGTGTAAGGTCTGTCTATAAATACGCTGCTGCACTGACTGGTTTCCAAAAGACCTGCTCTCAGCCTGCTCTTAGTGTAAGTGATCACTTGCACTGATAACAAATCTTTTGGTATTGGGCCCAACTGTCACCACAATTAAGTTTTTCCACTATAAAAGAAACATTAATTACCACATGAGGTTGCATAAAGTGATATTCCAGAACCATATTTTTACTTTCATAACATTTCAAGAGATAGCGCTATCAACTATGTTGTTCTTGTCTTTAAGGAACATTGAGACAAAAATAATATATCTCTTAGGGCAGTTGTGAGGTTAAGTAGCAGTAAAGCATTACATTGTCTTAAACAGTTTTTATCAATTACAAACATTTTGAAAATTTCAAGCTAATAAATTTCCAGGTCTGAATGTCAGCATTAATATTAAAATGTATTTTAATATCAGGACTAATAATGTATTCATTATAATATACTAGGTGAAATTTCAAGCTGAAACTTTTGAGTGTGTATAAAAGTTATTGTAACTTCAAATATAGTCTTTAATGTTGACTCAGAGTATATAGATCAATAAAGACACACACACACACATATATATATATATATATATATATATATATATATATATATATATATATATATATATATTTATATACACACATACATACCTGCATACATTCATACACACACAGCCACGTGTGTGTGTGTGTATGTGCGTGTGTGCATGTGTGCATGTGTATGTGCGTGTGTGTGTGATTGAGTGTGTGTATATGTGTGTGTGTGTGTGTGTGTGTGTGTGTGTGTGTGTGTGTGTGTGTGTGTGTGTGTGTGTGTGTGTGTGTGTGTGTGTGTGTGTGTGTGTGTGTGTGTGTGTGTATTTGTGTGTGTGTGTGTGTGTGTGTGTGTGTGTGTGTGTGTGTGTGTGTGTGTGTGTGTGTTTGTGTAGGTGTGTGTGCTAGGATGAGCACATACATAAAACATCATTGAAAGCTGAAATAATAATGGAAATACCCTTGTGTTCAGAAACATGCCCAACAGAATGTTTAGCACACTGATGTTTATTTCAGGGCATTCTGTAACTCAAACTTCATTAACATTCAACAGTTAGAAAAACTGGAACATAGAGGGTAGCCCATTAGTAATCTGTCAAATGACTAAAGCAGGATTTGTGGTAAGGAAGTCACAGGCACAGTAGCATTTGTGGAATCAGATAAGCACAATTGCCTCATGGCATGCACATGAACTAAAAAGAGAGAAGATGAGAAAAGCAGCATTATGGGCCACAGCACTGTTTAAACCTATTTTGACAAGAATAAGGGACTGAAATCTGAGTACAGAACAGTAGGGAAAAGAGGGAAGCAAACAGAAGGAAGAACACAAGAGAAAAGGTGAAGAAAGAAGCTGATTGGGAGGATTGCCCTGCAGACACATTGCAGATTACACACTGCATTATGGATCACCTGACAGATGATGGAGGAGTAGTCTTTGCAGTTCCCATACCTTCTTCCAGGCTGACCAGGTTGGTCTTTTATTTCAGTGTAGGTACAGTATATAGTTCTGGTACATCATGGAAATAAATAAGTTTCACATGATGTTGGCTCTTTCCTTTGTGGTGCGAGAGAACCACCTATACTCCACCAATTTCAGTAGCATGGTTTTGAGGCAACAGTGGAGTATCCTTGAGGCAGGTACCTGAGATATCTCTCCACCCAAATTTGTTCCTGTTGGTTGTTGAAAGGTCCCTACAGCTAGTAATTTCAAAGCCATGCATAACCTAGTATCCACTGAAATAGGTAGTCCACACCTACCATGGCTCATCAGATGAGGGTGACAGATATCAACTAGTTCCTATATCATGTATCTAGTCTGTGACATAAAGGCCATGACAAGTTAAGCATAATCAGATTACTTAACACCAGTAATGGAGATGATGTGCAACACTGTGGGTTTTAATAACAGTTACAGTCTGTTGCGTCTACTGCTATTACTGTTCTTCTATTCCTCCACTTACCACTAGGGTTATATGAAAGAATGATTGGCAGGGTTATGTATACTCGTAGCATTTGCTTTAAATACATTTACTAAGGTGATCCCCCGAAAAATTTCTATAGAGTAAGGGTGAGGATTGATTTTTATTGTAGTTTGAAAGAGTGTTACAGACTGCATTTACAATCTTAGACAAAGCTCATCTGTAACTGCTGGATTGAAAGGCAGCCTGCTAAGTGTAAGAGAGCCGGATATTAAGAGTACTCATGAGTGGTGATACAGAATTTAGCTATAAATAATGGCCAGCAGTCAGGGTGAAATAGAACATAGAGCATAGATAAGAAAAATATAAGTTGACTGATCAGTAATTGGAAGGGTGTGGAGTTCATTTCTGTATAGTGATGGATTGGTTGAGTAGCTAAAATCATATGTCAGAATTATGGAAGGAGGCAGTATGTTTGCAGAGATGTACAGGTGAGACTATCTTTGCAATATTACTGCCACACAGGTCACTAGTGATTCCTAACATAGGATGTAGTCACATAATGTGAATGACCTGGTTCCCTGCTGAAATATAACAGAGTTGAGTTGTTTAGCTAAATGGAAGGAGGGATGGTGTGTAGCCTCAGGCTTATATCAGATAAAGTGATAGACTAAATGGTTATATTTGTAGCAAGGAGAAGAGCAGACACACTAACCAAACTGTAGGAACATTCTGATGTCTCAAAGACATAATTGTGATACAGATGGTCATAATATTTTTCTCAGCTGCAGCTCTGGGAAGAAAGCCAGTGGGATATGTTTAACAATACAGAAAACATGCACTGTAAAACATCACCATTTGGTATGTGAAGGTAAATCAAAATGCCATGTAAATAAAACCAGAAGTCATGTTAACATCTTAAAATGTTGTTTTAGTTGATAATACATTATTTTCAGCTGGTTAATTTGTGTCTAGGTATCTTTTCATGTAATACTAAAATAATGTTTTTGCATTCTTTACAATTTTTATAAGGTACATATTTTCACATCTAATCAATTTGCAGAAGAGCAGAGTTATGCCTGTTATAGTCCAACTCTCTTAATTTCCATAATTATTCCAAGAGTTCAAACAACTGTCTTAAAAGAATCAAAACTTCCAGGTCACCTTACAAAACCTAAAAGTCAAGTAAATAGAAATAATTTTGTAAAACTGTAAGTTAAATATGTATTATTCAGCCAAAAGTAAAATGCTTTAAGAAATGTTTTCTGGAGAAAAGTAGTTCTTGGTCCCCAACACTGCACACTACATTTCTACAGCCAATTGATTTGATAATACAACAGAACAGACTAGATTTTTTGTAAAATCAGTAGCAAGTTGTAGATTTTTCTGAAGTAATTGCTCATTGAAAAACACATATGACATGAGGCACAAGAATAAGATTTTTTCTAACTATGATTGATAACATTTTTCTTTTGTTCACAGGTGCTGCATACAGAGACGTGTTTGGTCCATGGAATGAGAATGTAATGAGTGAAAAAGGAAATGGAAAATGGCTGAAATTGTTTTTGTCTCAGAATATGCACTCTGTAAACTAGCAACAGTGATTGCATTTTCTTTTGCAATGCTTATTGTTTCTCTTGCTTAAATCATTGCCCCTCACTAAAGCAAAGACTTAATATGTGAAAAGAAGTCAGTTTCCATTATCGTGTAGTTTATAACATCAAATATATAACTAATATCCAGATGTGAATTAGTTTAAACCTAGTTCCTTCCATGTTAATGGGGAAAATAATTACTTCTAAGTAAAATGACAGCTTTATCTTCTGTTCATAGAATTTTATGGCAATAAAAAAGCACAATCAGCATTTTATCTCTGTGTCTTTGTTTGACAAGTTGTTAAGTACAAAAAGATGTTACTATAATAGTGATAACTAAGACAAGAATACAGTGATACAGACATCACAGCGGCTGTTTGAGGGCCTCTACATGAGTAGTCCATTGCATGCTTTTCCTGATCTCACTCTTCACTGCTGGACATTTGTTAGTCCACCTGACATTACCAGTTACTGCTTTACAGCTGTAAGCATTGTGAGTCTGACTGCACTTACACTCAGGGCTCAGGAAAGTAGGTATTTTCAGACATCAGTAAATACCCCACCTAGTGTGAAATTAAAGTCTACTATTACATATTAATGATATTGTCGTACCCTGACACAATTTAACCCATTACATAGGAAAAGAGTAAAAAAAAAATCTGACAAACAAAAAGTTGCTGCATGCTTATTATAGGTAGAAAACCACTAACAGAGCATGACTGTCCTGGGATAAGCTTTTAGCATAAATATTAAAAAGATAATCATGTTAAAGGATGCAACTATGGATAATGTACTAGGCAATGTGCAATGTAAATGCAGTGTGCAATAACATTGTTATAATAGTAAATGGGCTTTAGTTCAAGTGCATGAAGGGCAGATATACACCAGGTTACTCAGGTTTTACATTACCTTAAACACTACCGGTTTATTTATCCTAGGAAACTCACAAACAAAATGAAAGACAATTTAATTAAAGGGGGGGGGGGGGTAGAAATGGATAGATTCCAATACCAAATGAGGAAAAGGATATCATGTATTTAGTAATTTAGTAAGATGGAGAGTATTTCACAGAACTCAGTTAAATCTCTCCTTTGTTTTCTGCTCTGTGTCCTAATTTTTTTTTAGAATACTAGAAATTATACTGGATGGTGATCACTTAAACTTCCAGAGAACATTGAGCTACATAGTCATAAAGCTCTTCTTTGGTGTTTGTCTGGAAATCCAGGCTGAGTTGCTTGGAAAATGGATTAAAAAGAGGTCCAAACTACATCCGAACAGAAATCAGAAGGGAAATTTCAGGCAAAGGTTAGAAAACTATCATGTGATATTGACTAGTGAGATGTAAACTGACCTAATAAGGATGGAATTCCCATTTACATCAAACAGACAAAATAACTAAACATGCATACGTAAATAGATACACGCACTGAAGTAAAAACTGAAAAGGGTTTTACACAAAAATCCCATACTAAACCTAAAAGCTGGATTTCATTGTAGCCTTTTGTTACTTTTTTCTGATATGTAAAGATAATTAAAAGCACATTATTGAATCAAATATATTTGCATTTACATAATCTGAAAAAAAAAACAGGTGTGTAAGTAAACATATCCTTCATACAATATAACAGCCAACCATTTTTCCAAGCTTCTGGGCACTTTCCATGTACACAAACCAATAGTTAGCTCAAGCTCAGCTAACTAAAAATAAAGGTTTGTACACAAATCCCTTCAGAGCTTTCATGCCAACTAAGAGAAGGAGGCTGAGCACTGACAGGGCACTGCTAAGAAAAACAAAATATCAATGTCCACACCCTGGTGTAAAAACTACACAAAAGTAATGGGGATCGACGGAAGGATTGGTTAATGCAGCACTGATCATTCAAATATCTACTGTTACAGTTAATTGACTTATAAAACTGCACTCTGTTCTTCATATTGATCTCTGCTGGATGGAATAAGAAAAGGTAATAGCATGAGGCAACTTTTTGTAAATAGTCTGCTTTGACATGGGTTGTCCATTTTTCTTACCTTCACAAGAAGTAAACAACTGCTCAAAATGCTGAAAGATTTTGTTCTCTCAAGACAGCACTTGAGTTGTATGTACAAATCCAAGGTTTGAAGTATTCTTTCCCTCTTCCCTTTTATTTTGGGATTTAGGAAAGAACAGAGGAAGATGGATAGCTTAGCATAAAGTAAACTTGGATACCACTTTATGAATAAAAGATGGATTAGTTCTCCAAGAAACCCTGTCCCTATGGAAAATGAGATAGGGCTGACTCACCGTAAGAGCCTGCAAGTCATAATCTCTTTTTGCACAGGTAAGGGCAATCTGTAAAACCATTTCCATGTTAAGTACCTTAAATCAGCCAGATTTGCTGGCTCAAATGGAGCAAGTAGTAGCATCTGTAACACAAAATAAAGATCCCAAGGAAGAACCACCCATTTTCTGGCAGCCTCTTATATAAACCCCTTTCAAATCATTTCGACAAGGGGAATGCCTTTAAACAGAGAAAGCTTTTGGCAAACATGTTGAAATGGCTGACAAACTTTGACAGAGGGAATAAGACATGCCACAGGAAAGTAGCTGACAAAAATATTTTGAAACCAGAGAAGCACTAGATCTGAATCTGTGCTTGCCATGTTGTTGATACCAACTAGAAAAAAAATAATACCATTTGCTAATATATAATTTTCTTGTTGCAGATTGTCTTCCCTCTGTTAGTACTTGCATGTCCTCAGTAAACAGTATTCCCTCACAGTGACCAAAATCTGAGTGCAGAATACCTGGACTTGATCTAAATATAGATCAATTTTTTCTTGTGGAAGAAAATCTCTTTGTACTGAGGTGTCTAGCAAACACCCCAGGAGCACAGTCCTCTGTGATAGAGTCAAAAAAGACTTCTGAAGTTTCTCTTGGGATCTCAGCCTGCATAGGAGATCTTTCACCCACATATCAGATTCCTGACACTTTGAGAAAGAGTCTGCAAAAATGAGAAAGTCATCTAAATATGGAAAAATGTAGACACCTGTAGCCTGCATTGTGCTTTAACTGGTGCTAGACACTTTGTGAACACTCTTGAATTAGTGGAGAGCCCAAATGTTAAGGCAGAGAATGATAATGTGATCCAGACAAATAAAACCTTAATAACACCTGCAGTCTGGATAGAGAGAATGTGATTATCATTTTTTAAATTAAGGTTAACAAACAACTCAAAATGGACAAGAGGTTGTGAAGCAAAAATATTTTAACTTATGCACTACCAAAATTTGTTTTGGAAAAGAACTGTCCATAACTGATCTCCAGGAATTTTCTTTGGCACCAGAAGTATTTTTGAATAAAAGCCTCTTCCCCACTAGGAAAGAGGAGCTGTTTTTATTACCTTCTGAGAACAGGTGCTCAAGGACAAGAGGGAGTA
The DNA here is from genome assembly GCF_019279795.1 of Protopterus annectens. Taxonomy (NCBI): domain Eukaryota; kingdom Metazoa; phylum Chordata; order Ceratodontiformes; family Protopteridae; genus Protopterus; species Protopterus annectens. Next base: position 797,711,851 of record NC_056735.1, read on the forward strand.
GGTGGATTTGTTCTGGTGGATGTGGAACGATTCCATGGAAAGAAGGTATTTCTTCACAATGTCACCTATACCCATGCTGAATCAGTCTCTGAACTCATTTGTCTGAAATAACCTTTTGCCAAAGAGAGAAACAGAGATTCACACTTTCTGGAAGGATAAGGGACTGAAAGGGTGGGGAAGGCAAGGTCCCTTACATAGTCATTCTGATTTATTTGACTGTCCTTTATTCTGGGGGCTGCTGCTTTCTCTTTGCAACCTCTCAGTCCTTGTTCATACATGTCTGCTTACCAGCATTTTATTAAGACTGTTTGTTTTGCTTCATTCTAAAACTAGATGAGCAAGTACAAAATCATGTGAGAATTTTAAGGAAGGAGGGCTGAAAAATTGGAGAGATTCCCTGTATAAGCTTACCATTCTCATCCCATTTTTGTTTGCCTCTGCAGCAGAGGAACCGACAACTAATCTAATTTTTTCATCCTCTGGGAGTTTCTGAGAAAGCAGCAAGGCAAACCTCCTCAGCACAGATCCAATGGTAACAGCTTTGTGTGAATTACCTATAATAGCATAAACAAGCTTTAAACAGTGACTCGTGATCTGAGAAATAGATGAAACTATTCCCAAACTTATCAATTGTTTTTACTATCCTAGTTACAAGGGCAAGGATTAAGTTAAAAAAATACTTGGTATCAACTAGATTGACTACATCTATAGCTGCTGGGCCAGGTCTGGGATAAGTGCATAGAAATTTAAAAGACTGAGGAACTTCGTACATTCTATGTGATTTTTCAGGTGCAACAGGCTGGCTATCAGGGAAACTACAGGCTGTGACAAACACATTCTCCAGTGCTGGCAGCATTGGGATCATTAGGAGGAGATTTTGGTAATTCCAGTTGTAACATTTCACAGCATTTTTTGAGGGACTGAGAAACCCCAGTGTTCTCCCAATGATAATACAAGTACATTCTGGAAACAGTCCCAGAGAAAGAGAATCCTTGACAGGGAGATTCAGATATCACGCTCTCCTCTGAGTATGAATCAGAATTCTAAGGGAAAAAACTGTATCTGTCCCAACACATTCTCCTCCAGATTCACTTTCTTGAATCTCCTCAGGAAAAGAAAAATCCTTTTCTTTCATTTCAACTACTTAAGAAAGGTCAAAAGCCTGCTCAAGACCTTGAGACAAACTTAATTAACTACTCCTGGTTAGTGAAACTGGTGCAGAGAAAAGCTATGGGCTGGAATCAATAAAACCTACATGGTCGCACACCATTTTGTATTCAGTAAGTGGCTCTACATGGTGTGTAGAGCCATGCAACCAGGGTAAACATCTTGGTATGGCAATGGCAAAATAAGCGTCTGAATTGTATGCTAATCAACCAATCCAAGATGGAGGTGCTATTCAACAAGTTATAAAGCAACCATGTAGACTCAGTGATGGTTTTCCCTGTGAATTACAAAACCTATTGGGAAATAGCTACCGAAAGCACTCTACACCGAAGGAATTTTAGCAGCTGCTGCTGCTTTAATCTATGTATATATGTAATACCCTGAAGTCTATGCTGCTGCTGCTGCTGCTAAAAGACCATGGCCAAGAAGGAGAGGAGTATTCAGACTGCAGTTAACCTTCCACAATCTGCATGATATTGAAATTGTAGAATGCTACAGGGTAGATAGAGATAAAGTACAAGAACTTTGCAACCTCTGCCATGCATAACTCAGACCCAGAGTAAACCATGAGGGACCAATACCAGCCGAGACAAAGGTATGTGTAGCACTTGGAATTCTAGCTACAAGAACCTTTTAGGGATCAACAGGGGACATGTTGGGGGTGTCACTAGCATCAGCATCACTTCATGGATGCTATGCTACAACATGCCGGTGACCATATCTATTTTCCTAAAACTCCTGTGGACAGGGCCAAAAATATGCAAGAACTCTACCCCATAGCACACTACCCTGAATAACTGGGTGCAATAGATTATACACATATATAAATAAAGGCACGACCTGTGAAACAGGGCAGGCTGTACATAAATAGAAAGGGATTCCATTCCATCAACTGCTAGGTCATGTTTAATGCTAAGGAAATCATCTTGAATGTGTGTGCTGGCAACCCAGACAGTCACCATGCTTCACATATCTGGCACACCTCTCAAGTGTATCAGATGTTCACTGGGGTGGTATTTTATTTTATTTATTTATTTAACATATGTTTACCAGAAAAGTCCAACTTGGAACGAGCCAATTTTCAGAGGAGGCCTGGGGAGAAACATTCCAGACGCATGTCTTTTTAATGTGGGAGGAAACAGGAATGCTCAGAGAAAACCCACACAAATGCAGGGAGATCAGACAGACTCCACACAGAAGGCACCTGAGCCGAGAATCGAACCGGAGAACCTCTTGCTGTGAGGCTACAATGCAAATCACTGCATCACTGCACAGTCCAAGAGGGTCATTTATTGGGGGATGCAGGTTATGCACTGGAACTGTGGGTGGTGACACCCATTAGAAATGCACACATCCACTGAAGAATGCAATAATGAAGCGCAAGGTAAAACCAGAAATATTACAGAGCATGTGTGTTGGGTGGCTGAAGTTGCAGTTAAACTGCCTAGATACATCTGGGGAACCCTGCAATACAACCCACATAAATCTACCAAAATCTACACCATCTGTGCCATGCCTCACAACATCATCCTGAGAAAACAGCTTAAGTAAGATCAACAAGGAGAAGGGGCACACATCCCACCAACAATGGCAAGATCACCTCAGTCACAAGCAGGTGAGGAGGAGCAGGTGAGGGAACCAGCAGCTGCTGCGCATGTAGGCAGACATAGGCATACTCAATATGTCCTTGCATTGCCTAAGAGGCAATGCAAAGCACACTCACTCACAGCCTAAGGGGCTGAAACCTTCAGCTTACACACATACATATATTAACATTGTTGCCAAACAGTGCACACAGCTTTTATCTACCCATGTAATGGCTGCATACTTCTAGCATCAGACAGGGTCAGCCTTGAACTAAAAATGTAACAACTGTTGAATGCACAAGGTAATTGATGAACCTAGACTGTTAAATCATAATTTTGTAATAATACAAATGAATAGCATACTCTTCCTTGGTGTTACTTGGCAATGTAAGTAAGTGAAAGATGGGTTATTTCTACATCTCAAAAGTACTGATGATCAATGAATCTTCTCATTGTGGCCTCATACTTTTGTACTGGCATGTCATAACAGAGACAAGTTAGAGGGTAATAACACACATTTTAGTTTCAGACTCCATATCCCTAAGAACAATTTAAAAAAATAGTGATGGAAGAAACTTTAGACTAACAACTGTCTATGTCTGTAAGCATAAAATACTTGAACATTCCCAGTATTCTTTTGCCTTTTGTCCCACTTTTAGTCATGGCCTGGACCAGCTTTGTTGCTGTAACATTTTGTGAAGCATGTAGACATTTCCAAACACCTGTAAAAAACAGTAAAATCTGCATTACAGCATCAGAAAAACATATATACTAAGCATTAACTCAGCTATGTACCCTGAGCATCAGACAAAAGACTTATGTATTCCTGAATCCAAAAGATAGAAAACAAAGATATGGCACTGTTATTATCATTTTCACAGGGTGTAGGGGTGGGTGGGTGGTCAGGAGACCTAGGCTGATACAAAAAGTAGTGAATGTGTGTGAGTAAGGAAGAGAAACAGTCAAGCACTGGATGAAGTTTAAAATAGGCCCACCACATAAAACTGTTGTGTGAGTGTCTGCAAGAATACAACCAATCAGTGTGCTAACTCTACATCCTTGTATGTTGTACAGGTGTGAGCCATGTATGGTAGAGGTGACGGTTCATTATCATCATCCCCACCCTGAGAAATGGCTCTGCCAGGAGTTGCACTGGCATGTTCATGCCTATAGTCAGATGCACTGCTGCCACATGAAGGTGACTGATGTCTACTGGATGAGCCCGCCTCATGAGTATATCCAGGACCATGACCAATGGCCAGCCATGTCTGGATGTGGACACCTCACCGCTGATGGATCAGAGGAAGCAGTGCCACTACAGGAGCTTGATCGGGCACGGCTACATTGGCTAACATCAGATGATGTTGCTGACCTACACCTACATTGATGCCATCCCCTCCCAGCATAAGTTCCATCACAGACTCTCAGACACCATACATTGTAGTGTGTCATTCATCCGATCTTTTGAATCGGTAACACAGTGGAGACATTAAAGGATGTCAGCCTGTGCTACTAATACAAACCTAAGCATGCTACTAGAGTATGTATTGTAGCATGCCTGTGCCTCCACGACGGCCCTAAACATATGTTGAGTGGCATGGGATGACACACCAGGATCAGGTGGAGGATGGACAGCAGGCCTCCTCTGTGCACCCCTTACAACCTTCCTGTGTGGCACTTCACCCACATGCTGGCTCCAACAAGAGTCAACAGGCACTAAAGCCACAATAACCACATTACCCTTATCATGTGTGCCACTTTTCATCTTTCCAATATCTGAGGGCTTACTGAAATGGGTTGTTATAGGCCTAATGGCTGTGTCAGGTGGAATTAGAGTGGATGGATATGTGTCAACCTCTGTTTCAGATTAAACCTCTGCACCCCCTGACTGTGTCTCTGGTTCCCCACCATCATCATCACAGTCTGACGATACTCTGACATCAGGTGGTAGGAGTCCCTCACTTCCACTGTTAGCATCATCTGTTATAATAAACAACAAACACAGGAAAGCAATTAAAACATACACTACTACAGTGCAATATATGTGAACAAGCTAACAGTGGTTCCGGTATTACAGGCAGTAAACAGTACTCACAAAAGTCCTGACATCCACATCACAAAATAAGCATTCCTTTGAACTGCCTATCAGTGCTGACATCAAAATGTTTGGCTTAACAGGTGCAGATGACAGTATGCTGTCTATAGTAGTTGATCCTGGAAGAAGTTTATCAAATGGTTAGGTCACCTTCATCACAATGAATAGTAACACAAGGGCATACAATCATGTCCATGATATGTACATTAACGATACTGTTAACAAGGATACAGATGCCATGTCCACCCCAAGCCCAGGTGTAACCAATCACACTGTGTTGTTAACTGTTTCAATCTTACAACTCTCCACCCCAAATAAAATCCAATTAACGTTACACAGAACTCAAGTATTGCCATCAATAACTTAGTATACAAGACATACTGAACAAGTGAGATAGGTATGCCTACCTGCAACCTCCTCCTGTGACATAGCTGTCCTCCCTGAAACAGGAGGAACAACATAGATGACATGGTATTGTGCAATTTTCAGTGACCTGTCTGCTTCTCTGACAGTGGACAGGAACTCTTTAATTGATGTCAGTGGTGGCTCTGAAGCAGGACTCCCTGGTAGCCATCCTTTGACAGGCAACAGTAGCTGCTCTCTTACGGGGTGATGATATCATGTCAGTGGCCCTGTGGTACACCTGATCATTTGTCCCGCCCTAGACACCTAGTGCATTCACATCAGCCACTATCTGCTGCCAAGTTTTCATTCTGTGAGATGTATCTCTGCATCCCCTCTTGAGCAAGAAGGCATCGTGTTGCCTAAATGTTCCCACTATGACATCATTTTCAGTGTCATTGAAGGGTGGTTTGTGGAGATTTAGTCACTTGGGTGTCATACACATAGGTGACATAAAACACAACAGAAGGATATTCCACATAACTATCACATACATAGGAGAACTACTTAGATATCACATATACAGACTGCACTATTACCCACTACAGATACATAAAGCACTCAAGATGGTCATTTGCAAAAAAAAGTTATTTACTGGTTAGAACATATGGCAATCAAACACAGTTCAAGGTTGGATCCAAAACAAGGAGACTAGCAATATCCAATTCTGTTTGTGACAACATAAATGTTGAACTTGGCTCCCCCACACTCAAAACATCAGGGAGAAGACACATGTTGCTAACAGACTGTTACTATCCTGCAATGCTTGCACCCCTGTGTCATTCATAATACAAAAGTAGTAAATGGAAGGGTGTAAAGAGAAAAGCAGTTGTAACAATAGCACCTCTGAGTACAGTTGATACTGATGTGCATCTGAGAAATCAATATGTCTGACAAACATGCCTGTGCCATCAGTGCACTTCAAAGTCATGCATACAGATAAAATTTATATTTGCTAAGATTTTTTGATTGCTGACATTTCAGAATAACCAATATATGCCTGAGAAATGCAACCATACATCATCAAGAGCACTATTCTTCTGTTCAGATAAATGTCAAAGTAGTATCATCTTGTTTGCTAATCACATAAACAACTCTCCCCATCTTCAGCTTCCCATGGTTGTCTTTTTATGGTGTAGCTTCAGGGCAGTTGGCATGGAGAATATGCAAATGAGGTGTGACCTCATTAGAATTCTTAAATTCCAAATACTCGACTCCATGTTTCAGATATAAACATAGTCTAGGCACTCCCTCAGTGTTTCTTGTTAGGGATTGCGACTCTGCACGATTACAGCTAGGGAAAATGTAAACACAACAGCAATTCAGACTCCCTTACACCAAGTGGGTATGTCAACAAGGTCAGACTTACAAAGTGTAGAAGTGATTGCAGCAATGTTTGGAATATAAGTAAGCAATACACCATTTAAAGTTTTTGTATAGTAACATCCAACCACTCCTCTATATCTTCACAACTGTTTATTTTCATTTAATATCATCACACATTTTAAGGACAATGATACTGAATGAGTCACAGACTGGATGTCCCAGGTTACTGGTCAGTTAAGTCAAGAATTAGCAGCAAACACAGAGAGATAAGACAGGGCTCCATATATGCAAGAATTAGTCAGAAATAGTTGTGTGATCACTCTGCACTATATCTGAAATTATTGCATGTGCAAGCTGCTGTCATATATTTTGGTAGTAGTGTGAATGATGTTGCAGTTGTTTGTATGCACAATGATTTTATTCTGTGGTGCAATGTTGCTTGGGTGAATAGAGGGATAAGACACCCTTACTGTGTTTTGAGGTCTCTCATACTTTCACTCATTTTCTTTAAAAGCCACTGTTTATGCAGTGTGTGGCTTAGCACAAACAGAGGAAACACAATAATTGTCATGGCTAGCTGTACTTACTTAGTTTGTGCACCATTTAGCAATGTGCAAACCTGGACTTGTGGCCCACAAAAGAAGCAGACAGAACACTTGCAGACAGGGTGTAGATAGTGTAAAGGTCAAAAAGGGCACATTGTTGTAGTTTTTGCTTTCCACTGTGCAACACAGGTAAGCGACATTACACTGAAGTTAAGAATTAATAGAAAAGTATGCAACTGTAATTTAACTATTCCTGTGGCAACAGGTGTAAGTGTAGGCCTGTAATACAGATGGCTCCAGGTTCTAATACAGGAAGTGTAACAAAATGTTACTGTTGTGACAGTTGAGTTTTGAGTAATGACCAGGAAAATATCCAATGTTATCTCAATATTCCTGTGGCAATAGCTGTACGAGTAGGGCTGCCATACACATGGTCCTGCATTTTTGCTGTTGTTCCATTTTTCATTATGTTAAATATCACTTATAACACTTTCTACAGCACTCAACTTTCCTCACTTATCCAGAGGAAATCAGGTTTTAGTACTTAATAAATAACCACCTATCCAGGCATATATAAGGGTCACACACCAGTGTTTCCTCCTGTCTACCTGATGAATCTGGGAATCTTTTGGCAATGCAGCAATTGCCTCATATACACAGAGAACCCTCTCCTCCTACCACCCAACACTACAACCTGTAAGAGATGCACTTATATAGCCAAACTGGAAGCAAAGCTCTCTTCACCCAAGACTGAACTAGACAGTCAAGAGGAGAGGGTAAACACTTGGACCACACCACACTCATCACATAGTCCCTCAAAACCTACACCACCAAAACAAACACATAGAAACACACAACACACACCTACATTTGCAGAGGCTCTCAATACAAATCTGCCCAAGCAACAGGGACCTGCAAAGCAGAAACACAAGCAACCTCTACCCCCCAACACAAACCAAATGACACATAGCCCACAAATTCAGTGTGCCACTCAACCACAGTCCATAAGGCATAACAATGTACCCAATACTCTAGTCATAGGTGACTCTATAGTCAGGCACACTGATGTTCCACTCACCAGGCTAAACAAGAATAAGGTTACTGTCAGCTACCTGTTGGGTGCCAGGATCTGCCACATAATGCACGCACTCAGGTCACTCCACAACAAGTACAAATACGACTCTCTCATTGTTCATATTGGTGTGAATGACCTGAGATGTACCTCACTGGACTACATGAAAAGAGACATGCAGGAGCTGTCCAATCTTGTAGCCCAGTCAGGTCTGACCCTAGCCCTGAGTAGCATCCTGCCATCACCCAGAATGATACCACAGTACAAGGACAAAATGATTGACTTCAACAATTGGCTAAGCTACTGGTGTCATTCTATGGGGATCCAGTATCTGTCTGCCTGGGATGACATGATCAACAGACCACAATGCTTTGCCAGAGATAGTCTGCACCTGTCACCCTTGGAATTTTGGATACTGGCTAAGGTTCTTGCCACCCCTATAGTGACTTTTTTAGGCAAGGTTCAAATGACAATCTCACCACCATAACAGATACAAGCAAGCAAAATCTGAGGGTAATGCTACTCAATGCTAGAAGTCTAAACCTCAAAGTGCACTCACTCGAGGCACTCCTTAACATGGAGAAAATTGACATCTGTCCAGTGACAGAGACCTGGTTCAAGGCTCTGGAGAGCATCCCTGCATTACCATGCTATAATTCATTCCACACCTTTCGGCCACCTAACTTGGACTGAAATACTAAAGACAGAGGCATGTCTATATTCATTAAGGATATCCACACCTCCAGGCTAGTTGCTCAGCATAATGCATCCAAGATTATCCAAGTGCAACTAACTCTGGGTAAGACCGCAATCCAAATTGTATCTAGTTACAGATCCCCCACCATGCCCCAGGATTCCATCTCCTCATTTCTTGATACACTGGAAAATATTAGGGTGCAACCTAATACCATAATAATGGATGATTTCAACTACCCCACCATTAACTGGGAAAACTACTCATGTACCAACTCTTTTGCTAAAAGTTTTCTGGAATTCATAAATTCTAATGCCTTGGATCAGCTTATCCACACCCCCACCAGGGTCAGCAATATCCTAGACCTGGTCATTACCAACAAGGACAACTGGTGTTCCACACCAAAGATCAATTCCTTGTTGGTCAGATCCAACCACAAGCTAATCATCCTAGACATCCACATATCACCCCCACTCCTCATTAGGGAAATCACCATAAAAAATTTCTCCAAAGCCAACTTCACACTTCTTAAGACAGAAGTGGCAAACGTCACGACACCCATGCAGATGGATAATAGAGGTACAACTGCTGATTCCTACACAAATGCACTTTATAAGCACTTACACGAGTGCATGAATCATGCAATCCCTAACAGAACAAAGATGCTATCCTCCAAAAAAAGGAAGCCAATCTGGTGGTCCCCTGCCATAAACAAACTCTACAACAAAAGAAAGAAACGGTTGAAAAAAGAGTAAATTCCCATAACTGGAGGAACTCCCTAGTCAGCCTCAGTAATAAGCTGAGATCCCTCATTAAATCCTCCAAAGCTAGTTACGAAAACAAAATCACCACTGATTCTAAAGACAACCACAAAGCATTATATAGCTATGTCAAGAATCTCAATGGCAACACTCAGATCTGCTCTGAGTTACAGCACAATGGCACTAAATATACAGAACCAACTGATATTGCCAACATCCTGGCAGATAGGTACAGTGCTAACTTTACTCCCCTATCAGCCCCTAAAGGGCACATCTCTATACCAGAAGAATGCAAAGTTCCTGTAATCACTTCTGCACAGGTAAAAAACACACTCTCCAAAGCCAAGAACACAGCATCCATGGGAGCTGCCAACATCCCAGGCTGCATTCTACACAAACTACAGAATGAACTAGCACCCCACCTAAGTACCATGTTCAATCATACCCTCACCTCAGGCTTTGTGCCCACTGAATGGGGCACAACAACAGTTATACCACTCGACAAAGGGGGAGCCACCATGGACCCCACCAACTACCACCCCATTAGCCTGCTGAGCCTGGTCTGCAAGCCCTTGGAATGTATCACATGGAACTTATAAACAATGACATTGGTAATCTCCAATCTCTGCACCCCACCCAGTTCAGGTTTGTAAAAGGCAGGTCATATCTCCTAAACCTGATAGACTTCTTTGAAACGGTCACCAAAGCAGTAGATGAGGGTAAGGTGGTTCACACAGCCTATCTAGATCTCGCCAAGGCTTTCAACACCATCCCCAACTCTGGAATTATAGATAAACTCACTAAACTAGGTATAAATCCCTATGTCACAAGATGGGTTGCCAACTGGCTCACTGACAGAATCCACTCTGTGAAAATAGCAGACTCCAAATCTGACTTCAGATCAGTGACAAATGGAGTACAACAGAGTTTAGTTGTGGGTCCTCTCCTGTTTGGTATCTACTTCTCAGAAGTGCTGGCTAATACAGAAGGTCTTTGGCTAATGAAGTTCACAGATGACTGCACAATAGGAGCTATAATCAAAACTCCTAATGATGTGGACATCCTAAAAAAAAGATCCTCACTCAGACAGATGCCTGGTGTCAAAGCCATGGCCTCAAGCTCAATGCCAAAAAGTGCATTATCATCTCATTTGGTAAAACCTCTGTACCCATGAACTACCTCATAGGCAGTCTACTTAACACTGAAAGTGTGATAAGAGACCTTGGGACACAAGTGGACAGTAGTCTTTCCTTTGATAATCACATCTCCACAGTAGTCAGGAAATCCTTTTACGTGGCACTCCTCATCATAAAAGGTTTCTCATCCAGAAAAAAAGAGGTCATTATTCCCCTCTACTTGTCACTCATTAGACCCATTATAGAGTACAATGCCCCTTTTGGCGTGTACCTCAAAAGACTTCTACAATAACTAGAAAATCCACAGAAATACCTCACAAAGAAGATTACTGGCCTCAAATAGATGCCCTACGCAGACCGTCTCAAAAAACTCCAGCTTTACTCCATCGCATATCGCCTACTCAGAGGCGATCTCTGCTTAACATACAAAACCATGTCAAACCCAGAGCATGTCAAACCTAGAGCTGTTGGACATGCTCCACTTAAAAGAAATCCCAATCCCTCCGAGCTATGCACTCCAGGGACCTGAACCTTGTCACCACAATAAACAGAACATGCTGGAGGAATAGATTCCTGTCCCAGAGACTTGCCATACTCTGGAACAAACTACCTATCTATATCAAACAAGGATCCTCATTAGTACTCTTCAAGAAAAATCTTGATGATGGGATGGGAGATTGAAATTCATCCTGGGGATCACTTCTGTAGGTCTGCTCAACAGGGGCACAGGAAAATAATTTTCTTGGATGGCGAAAGCCAGAGTACCTTTTTGACTAGGCTTATCTAAGCCCTAGGGCCAATAGCCTAGTACCTACCTATGAACCTATGAATCTACTTTGCTATAAACAGTGGAGCTGATATGAATTATATGTATGAGGGATAACACACCCTTACTGTGTTTTAAAGGTTCAAATGTATTACTGAGGGTATAATATCTACTATGTTTCTGTAAGTATAATTCTGCTATCTGGATTTGGATGGCCTTCACACATAAACAAGTCACATACACAAAATAATGTATATACAAGCACCTTGTCATGTCAAACACAGACATGGTTAACAACTCAATCTGTCCTCAGACATGCATTATTGATAAATACAATGTGTGAAAAGCACTTCTTCTATGGCAAAGATGGAAAAAAAATCACTGCTGTAAAAGAAGATGTTTTGCCCCTTGAGTATAGGTTTGAATCCCACAGTGTAAAAATCAATTTTAGAAATGGATAAAGCCAAGCAAACATGTCTCAGGTCATTACATGTATGCCTCAAGTGCATGTCTCCAAACTTAAATCACCTATGAGTAACAGCAGCAGACACCTGTCAAACTAATATCTAGTGTCATACTAACCTTACAGTTTCAAAAATTGATTTATTCTCTGTTTGTCACTACTGCTCCCCAAATCATGTAAATGAGCTTAGCATCATTTCTCAGGTCTGCACAATACTAGAAAATGTGATAATAGGAATTGGAGGGAAATCATTCTTCCTTGCCCTATTCTTGGGAGTAGGCATGGCTGTTGTTAGAGGAGATGGTACCCAATTTAGGGCACAGAGGTGGGATATTCAGGAGTCCAGAATCTTTATTGGACTTGTGGTAAGGCACCACAGCCAAAGGCTTCCACAAGGTGACTATTCTGGCTCCCAGTGCAAGTATGAGGCTTAGAATAGTTTGTCTCAGTCTAAATATAATGCAACTGACATCCCTCACACTGGAGAACAGTGTAGGCAACATTTTAATGTCTTAGACATAAGATGGATACTCTCAACCAGTGGTTGGCTGAGCTCAGAATGGAGACATCTCAAGCTGTGTAAGTATGCTAATATAGACAATTTAAAATACATAGAAAGCATGATATAGGCCAGACTGTTATGCATAATGCTCTTCTGTTCTATTATTTTCATTTCTTTCCACAGCTAAACCTGAGGTAGATGTGAATTGTCGAGTTCACAAAGAATATTTGGAGAGGCTCAGAGAAGCTAGAGGTATTTATGCAACACAAGAGAAGTGTTGTTGTAGCTTTAAAAGTATAAGATATTTTTTGTCTTGAAGACTCAAACAAACTCTGCTGGCAGCCATGAATATCCATAGACAAAAGATTGATTTTTAAGCTCTTTTGTTCTTTAATTTCATTAGAACTTCACCAGGAAAGAAATCTAAACTGAATCATTACCATTTAAATAACCCTCTAAGAAAGTCAAATGATCCAATCAAACCAACAGAAAATTGTAGTGGCTTACATCACACCTAAACCAAATTAAAGAATCATACACTAAATATCAATATACAAAGACTATCAACTAATACAAATAAAATAAAAATTACAATCTGAATTTAAATGTTAATTAAATATTCAGGTATACTTGCCCTGCAGCACAAAACATTTAATATTAATGGATTCATTAAGAGCACTCTTCTGATCAGCACTAAGTCTAATCTGCCAGGCTGTTTCTTTCCATTCAAGTATAGTTTTAAAGTGACCGACAAACCCAGTTCTGTTAACTGAATCCAGTACTGCAAAAATAAATTTTTTTAAATTTGTACAAGACACAGCATGCTTGGCCAAAGCATTTAAAAAGTTTTTCTTTTTAATGGCCAAACAGTGCTCATAAATTCTTTTGTTGAGTGCTGTAATAGTGTTGCCTACTACACATTGCACACTCAGCAATCCGGTATCATGCAGTACTTGAGCTATCATGACAAATGAACATGCCTATATATCCATTTCAGGCAGTGCTGTCAACATCTTCTCTACAACATCCATGCTGATGTCATCAACTATAAGTTATCCTGCAGCCTTATAAAAGTCTTACTTATGAGGGGGTCACCTGCATAAATTACTGAGTTTTCTAGTCTGTGTACTTAGATAGGTATCATAAAAGAAAAACCAAACTGCAGAGAACAAGCAAACAAAAAAATAAATAAAAGGCAACGTGGTTTACCAGACCTTCTAAATTATTGTTATGCTATGCTACTTAGATAGGTAGAGGCTCTGTTCTCACTGTAGTCAACTTGGAGGTGTGTGTGTGTGTGTGTGTGTGTGTGTGTGTGTGTGTGTGTGTGTGTGTGTGTGTGTGTGTGTGTGTGTGTGTGTGTGTGTGTGTGTGTGTGTGTGTGTGTCCACTTGCTTGACATTAGCCAGAGCATTTTAGAACAGCGTATGGGACAGTGGTCTTACCATCTTTCTCTCATCAACTCTGCTGATTTGCCGATGTGCAGTATACCAATCAGGAAACAGTCAGAGATGGCCTGCAGGCCAGGCACAAGTCACCTCATCCGATATGATACAGATTTCAGAGACAGGGCTTTCAGTCTATGTATGTCATGATATGGTTTGTACGACCTGTATTTTCTTGGTATGAATCCCACATTGTCTGTCCAGCTGTCACAAGTGTCTGGTGAGGTACATGCAAAAGAAAGCATTATACTCGATTAGTGTTCTCGTAAGGTTCATATACAGTGTTGTTATATCATCTTCAGATCTGGATACGATGAACTGACTTTTGAGGTGCAAACCGTCGCCTTTCCATAACACTGTGGACACTTCGTCAAAGTTCAGATTGCTATCTATGTGTGTTCCCAGATGTTGCACCACTGGTTTCAGTATAGGGGGTACTTTTCAGGAAATTCCACTTTGCATAAGGCCAAAATCCTGACACTTTCTGTGTTTATTAGTAGACCGTGTGGCTTTGGCACAAATCATCTGTCTATGTGAGGCCATCATGTAGTATGTTAACATCACTGGTGAATGATTGCAAACAATATGCTGGAATCACCAAACTTTGTAAGCTGTAGGTCATATGGTGTAGACTGGGCCATTGAAAAATAGATTCCAAACAGTATAGTGTTCAGCACAGATCCTTGGGGTACAACAACAGTGGCAGCTCTAATGGCAGAGGATGATTCACCAACTTTCACAGTATTTAGTCTGTCAATGAGGCAATTGTTTAACCATCTAGTGACATAAGTGTTAATCTCCAGCTGGTAGAGTTTGTCAATGATACCTGAGTGGGGGATTGTGCCTAAACCCTCGCACAGATCATGGTAGGTAGTATGTACTGTCTTACCTTCATGCAGGCGTATCACATAGAATCAATGCACTGTGACAACATGACTGATCACCTATTGCATGACTAAGAACATATAGCTACCAGACACCATTTGATATACACTTCAACGCACCCTCCAGATGGACTATGTTCCCATCCAAGGGTGTAGATCAACTGCATGCATCTGAGTAGAGTGGGGACTGCAGCACATATACACACATCCTCACTGTCCTGATTTGTGAAGTAGACAAACATGCCATCATTGGCCTTTTCTAAATGGATGCTAGTAATATCCTGGCTGTGTGCAGTAAATGTGTATGAGTTGTTACTGCTACATCTATGTCTGGTATACATTTCAGATGTCCTCAAAGAGGCCATGTATGGCATGCAGTATGACAACACTATCTTCATTTGGAACTTGATGAGGCCAAGGGATTTGACAAGACTACACACTGAGGTTTTCACTCCACACTGATAGATGTGGCCATAAACACCTGTATCACCAACTGTGTAGAACACTGGATCACATAAGTGGCATCTAAATATGCTGAAATCTGTGAAGTGACCTATATCTCATGTGCAGTGTTCAAATCTGTACATCAAGGCAGTATACTAGACTCTTTCCTGTCCATTATTAATAATAGTTGTACAAGTGTGTTAGTGCAGAACCATCTATGATCACTCAGAATCACATATGTTGTATCACAGACATAGGTATTACTCGTGGTATTATTCTGATATTGTCCATGATTGTGAGTGCTTGTTTTACTGTTGGCCATAAGCCTGTAACTGTGTCAAGCTTGTTGGAAACCTCTGCTGACAATACAGGCATATTCAAGCAGATCAGTTTGCATATCTTCCCAATATGCACACAACCCCAATTTTATATAACATCCATGATAGATGTCTCCATTGTTCATGTCTGGATGCTTATATTATATTACATAGGCATCTTCTCCAAAGTTATGCCACCTTGTGGGACAATCACATAATATACATTTCTTACTGTACAGTCCATACTATACCATGGGGAGATGTGTTTACTGTTCCTACTACTACTGGTTTCCATTTACATGCCATCATCTGTTGTACATTACAATGTCTCACCTGTCATCTTTCCTGGTGTGCATCCCTAAACTTCATCTGTGTATCCCTAGTCAATAAAAACACTTCCCATGACTGTCTATTATAAATGGCAGTCCATGTACCCTTACAGATCATTCGCACGACTTGTGCAGAATGCCTGGAATGGGATACCACATTACTCTGCACTGTGTACAATGTCCTGTACTGTGCTTGGAACATATACATTAGTATATGATAAACCTGGTAATCATTGTGGCATTCCTCGTAATCCTGCTAACCCAGTTTGCTCTAATGTAAACATGTTTGCTATCCATGTTACATTACATTCTTTATTGTCTAGCAACATTGATGGCAGCCATGAAACCCTGCTTGGTTATGCCTGAATATGGTGTGTGGCAAGAATATGCATTAAATGCTGCTGCTCACTGTGCAAACAAGCAAACTCCTTGTAGGCTTTGCACAAAGCCTACATGGAGTTTATTGATTTCCAGGGTATATGTTTTGTGTTTCTATTGATGGGAAAATTAAGGCAAACAATGTGTTTAATGTAAGACCAACTGTGGGACAGGTAGTTTATTTATTTATTTGTTTGTTTCTTCATTTACTTTGGTAGTGCACTGATCCCAGAGTATCATTTGCAGGCACATCCCATATAAATAGGATCACATAAGAAATGAACAAAACATGTTTACAGGTACAAGTATATGCTATAAACCACACACATATTTATAGATGCAAAAACATGCTACGACATTTAGTACAAGAAACAGGTTAAAAATTGGTCCAAGTTCAAGCAGAAAACAGTGCCTCTTTCCCGGGGTAACTAAGCAGCACGAGATAGTAAAATAACAAAAGTGGTCTCAAGTCATTTTTCCCACTAGCAACAGTAAAAATACTCTAATGGACTTTACCAGTCCCAAAAGTAATTTAAACCCAGTTTCTCAACAGAAAAAAATGGATTTAAAATGTTTAAATCAACTGACAAACTTCAAAACACAAATGTGGATTCCCAATTAAAAGTACAGCAAAGTTGCGTGATACACAATAAAAACACATAGCTCTAGCTTAAAATGTACTTTCCCACACAGGACAGTAAATGCAACCATGAAAAATAGTATGTTCAAGGTTTTTCCCCAAAGGGGACTTATCAGCTTGGCAATGGAGCAACACAAGGAGACTGTCAATTCTCAACAGCCCACAGAGGAGTGTTCTCTTTGATGGCAGAAAATCAGCTAGTGCTAACTAATGGTTTGGGTGCATGGAAGATGCCCTGAAGTTTTGGAAGCTGACTGGCTGTTATATGCAGGATATAACATACATAGCTTAGGCTACTGCACCAGTGGTCAATATGAAGAACATTATTATTTCACTCATAGTGATGGTTATTACTGTTTAAGGTTTTGGTCGGATTTGAATCATTTTAATAGCTCTAACAAGTTTTATTTTGCATAGAGATCTGTTTGATAAACATCAAGGCTTGGGAAGTTGGACACAGATTAGGATGCTAAGTTGTACTACAGTATATTTATTTTTTTACCTGGATTTTAAATATTATTACAAATATAAATAACTGTACATAGTCAGTTGGGATTATTAATTGCCATAATAAACCAAATTGGAAACACAACTGAGGCACATGTGTAACTTGAACCACTCATTTTAATAGAGAATTTTTTAACAGTTACAAGGTTGGTGCTTTCATCTGATGTAGCAAATACTTTTTTAAGAGAATTCTCATTTAGCATTCGCTCCTGTTTTAAAATTCCCCTTTAACTGAGTGCGATAAATTGCCCAAATAATTATCAATGAACAAACAAAACTTCATTGTAAACAATATTATTTAAATAAAGGTTAATTATAAAAATTATAAAAGTTATAAAAATCTACCTTCAAAGACTAACTGCCTTCAATTTTCATAGTTTTTAGTAATCTCTGATTCATGTAAATATCCAAAATATGATTCTGTACATTGGAATGTCATTAGTTGCTGGGGAGCAGTGATTAATTGGATTATTGGGGGTGGGTATCTCATTAGATGAAAGGTATATATTATGGAAACTTATTTTTGATTGCTACTCTGAGAATCCTTCGTTGAAGGTTGTGCGTCAGGGCCGGCAACTCGGAATGTAAAAATATACTGCTAATCATTAGCGGACCGGAGTTCCGCTGTGACGACCCCTAACCGGGAAAAGTCGAAAGACACAACAACAACAACAACAACTCTGAGAAAGTCCCACATTATATTTAAGGGATCAAAGTGCTTAGTATTTTGAATAAACTTGCATTGGATTTTATTCTTGGTGTGTCTTTTGGTGTAATATACTTCATCTTTGGTGTGAATTACCCTAAGGGCTGACGATTCATTTTACATCATTTGGCTTGGATCCTGTTGATTTTTTTCTCTTCTGCAGACCTGTCTGAAATTGCTTTTAGTAATTTTGCATTGCGGGTCTGCTGATCAAGCATTGCCATTGACAGTCTCCAAGGTGAAAAGCTGGAGTTTGTTATAGTTGACTGCTTGCTTTCACTCTCAGTTTGAGGATGATTGCTGCTATTTCACTATTTAATGCATCTGCTTTTTGTAATACAGAGAAGTCAATGTTCATAGTTACCAGTTGAGAAACAGCTCTAGGAAACATAATGAAACCCACAAAAGCAAAAACATTTCCATATTATTAAGCAGTCAGCACTTTTCTTCTCAGGTGATGTAGAGCATGGCCATCGCTTTTCATACATGCAAACAGTATAACCTGGAGTCTCAAAGTTGGGTATTTTTAAACATTTAATTGTATAGTTTACATTTATCTGACTTTTGTCTTGGATCTTAGATGAAAAGGGTCTCAATACTAGTTTACAACTATAGTAAAGAAATAACAAAAACATTATAAAAATAATAAGTAATTCATGCTGCACTAAGTATAAATCTTTATTGAGTTTATAACAGCAGGATTTATCATGACTGTCACCTTCATTATGCCTCCATTTATTATCTGCATGTCTTCATTCAGCTGATGGTCATTGTAGAAGCAAATATTGTCAGGCTGCCTGGATTCTTAAATGGATCTTGATGCTTCAGGACCTGCAGGAAATGCCTGAGTGACAAATGGTACCTCTTCTTTCATGGTGCATAATTGGCTGTTGTCTTTAGTTGAAAGGGTCTTCTGTGGAATTCACCCAGGAATACTGTTCAACTGTCCACATTTTTACAGAATGTCTACATTTTTGCCTCATATTTCGCTCTGTTCTTCATAAAATGTGTGGTTTATTGGCAAATCCTTGAGACGTCACTATATAATGGTAGACATTTGAGAGAGTGACATCCTTCTTAAAATGTATGTTAATGTAAAAAACTTGCTAAGTTTATAAAAGCAATATTTTAAAAAAATCCCTATTTTGGGTCTATCTCCCATTATTTTTTTACTTGATCTAGAATTCTTGTACTAGAAGTCAAGAGATATGTGGGGGATCTCCTTAGTCCTGAGCACAGTGATTACATACAAAATGGTGGGGACCCATACTGGATATTTTTTCATGCCACTTTGTCTCGGATGGCAAAAAAAAGCCTCCATTCCTTCTGTATAATGAACCTCAAACATAATAACTCTGTGCTCTGCCACAGCTCAGCTTCATCTTCAGTGCTAGTGTTTTTTTGCCATCCATAGCTGGGTTTCAAATATCATACACAGCTTGACATTCAGTGTTTAGGGACTTGGAATAATATAACAGGTGCTGCTTATCTTCACTTAGAAACAGTAACCTATTTTGAACTCTCAGCAAGATAACAATGAAAAAGAATACTGAATAATGAAAGTCCCTTTCCCCAGAGTAATAACTTAAAACATAGCCATTGCTATTTTCCATAGCATGTTTGTAAAACAGCATTACAATCTTTATATTTTTATATGTATCTGATGTGCTGTTCATTAAATTTCAGTTAACATTTTTAAGATACGTTTTTCACTGTAAATCCTCTCAAAAACTTCTGAGTGCCTCCTGCTCTTTTTTCAAGAAAATCTGACCACCAATTTAAGTCAGTTGTTAGTATTGTATGATACTTTGCAGAGTCAATGCCACTTGTTCTACATTTTATTACATTTTTGTACATAATTCTTCATAGGTTCATAGGTAGGTACTAGGCTATCTGCCCGAGGGCATTTATAAGCCTAGCCACAGTGTGTAGGCTTTTGCCGCCCCAATGATTAATTAACTGAGCCTCTGTCAAGCAGAGCCAATGAAGTGATCCCAGGGGTGTATTTTCTGTCACCCATCCACTTGTAAAGGCTTCTCTTGAAGAGTGTTAGTGAGGGGCTCTGCCTAATGTAGTTAGGAATTTTGTTCCAAAGCATGGGGAGTCTCTATGGCAGGAATCTATCCCTCCAGCATGTTCTATTTATTGTTGTGGTGAGGTTTAGCTCACTAGAGCGCGTGGCTCTCAGTGACTTGGATTTCTTTAGGTGGAGCATGTTCATCAATTCTGAGTTGGAGTTTTTTCAGTCGGGCTGCATAGGACATATGTTTGAGGCCAGTAATCCTCTTGGTGAGGTGCTTTTGTGGTCTTTCAAGCTGTTGGAAGTGTCTTGTGAAGTACATCCCAAATGGGGCATTGTACTCTATGATGGGTCTGATGAGTGATGAGTAGAGGGGCACTATAACCTCTTTATTTCTAGATGCGAACCCCTTAGTAATTAGATGGGCCACATAGAAGAATTTCCTAACTACTTTAGCAATATGATTGTCAAAGGAGAAATTACTATCTACCTGGGTCCCCAGATCTCTTATTACCTCTTCTGTATTAAGGGGGCTGCCACCTATGTGGTAATTCATGGGTGTTTTGTTTTTTCCAAATGGGATGACTATGCATTTTTTGGCATTTAGCTTGAGGCCATGACTTTGACACCAGGTGTCTGTCTCAGTAAGGCCTTTTTGGAGGATGTCCGTGTCAGCCAGAGAGTCAATTATGGCTCCCAGTTTGCAGTCATCAGTGAACTTGGTTAGCTTAGTCCTCCTGTGTTTGCCTGTACTTCTGAGAAATATATGCCGAACAGTAGGGGTCCCAGAACCAAGCCTTGCGGGACACCACTTGTGACTGGTTTAGAGTCAGACCTGCAGCCCACTATTCTTACCATGTGCGTTCTGTCTGTAATCCAGTTGGCAACCCATCTTGTGACATAGGGGTTTATTTTCAGGCTGGTGAGGTTTTCTATAATACCCGAGTGAGGAATGTGTCAAACGCCTTGGCGAGATCAAGGTAGGCTGTGTGAACTACCTTTCCCTTGTCTATGGCATTGGTAACTGTCTCGAAGAAGTCAACCAGGTTTAGTAGGCACGATCTCCCCTTAACAAAGCTGAACTGGGTTGGGTCAAGTGTTTGGAGGTTCCCAATGTCTTTGTTAATGAGTTCCATGATGATGCGCTCCATAGCCTTGCAGACCAGGCTAGTCAGGCTAATGGGGCGATAGTTACCAGGGTCAGTTGTGGCCTCTCCTTTGTGGAGTGGAATAACCATTGCAATAACCATTGCTGTGCACCATTCTATGGGCTAGCCTGTTGAGAGGCTGAGGTTGAACATTGTGTTTAGGTGGGGGGTTAGTTTGTTCTGTAGTTCATGCAAGATGCAGCCTGGGACACCATCTGGCCCCATTCATGCTGTGTGTTTGGCTTTTGAAAGTGCTGTTTTCACCTGTGCTTCTGTGATTTCTGGGACACTAAACTCTTCCGGTATTGTTGTGGGCCCTTTTGAAGGTGAAAAGGAGGTGACGTTTGCACTGAATCTATCTGCCAGTATGTTGGCAATATCAGTAGGTTTAGTATATTTTGTGCTATTTTGCACTATCTCAGAGCATATCTGTGAGTTGCCACTTAGATTCTTGACATAGCTAAAGACGGCTTTGTGGTTATCTTTCGCATCCTTGGTTATTTTTCTTACAAAGTTAACCTTGGATGATTTTATGAGGGACCTTAGTTTCTTACTGATACTGATCAGGGATGTCTTTCCTTCTTGGGATTTGCTTTTTTTCTGAACTAGTTTCCTCCTTTTGTTGCATAACCTGTTTATGGCAGGGGTCCACCAGACTGGTTTCCTTCTCTTAGGGGAGTGAGTCTTGGTTTTGCTTAGGATGGCATGATCCATGCATCTTTGTAGGTGCTCATAGAGTGCAATTGTAAAGGATTCTGCATCTTGGGCAGTGTTATCCTTTAGCATGGGGGCTGTGAAGCTTACCACCTCTGCCTTAAGTAAGGTGAAGTTTGCTTTAGAAAAGTTTTTCACTGTGATTTCCTTGGTTGGGGATGGTGGTGGGGTGTGGACATCCAGGGTAATTAGTTTATGGTCTGATCTAACCAGTGATAGTTTGACCTCCAGTACAGAGCACCTGTCACCCATGTTGGTGATGACCAGGTCCAATATGTTGTGGCCTCTGATAGGAGAGTTTACCAGCTGATCCAGGGCATTTGAGTTGATAAGTTCCAGGAAGCGCTGAGCCTGGGAGTTTGTACTCAAGTAGTTTTCCCAGTTAATGGTAGGGTAATTGAAATCTCTCAAGATCCGGGTGTTCGCTAGGACCTTCATGTTTTCTAGTGTCTCCAGAAAGGTGGAGTGGTGGTCCTGGGTCATGGGGGGTGATCTATGGCAGGCCACACTTTGCATTGCAGATTTGCCCGATGTTAGTTGCACATGGATGATCTCAGAGGTATCATGCTGCGCCACTAACCTGGAGTTGTGGGTATCCTTGATGAATATGGATACACCCCCTCCTTTTGCGTTTCAGTCTGTGTTCTGTGGCCAAAATGTACAGTATGAGTTGTAGCCCAGTAGTGCTGGAGTGCTCTCTGGAGCCATGAACCAGGTTTCAGTTGCTGCACAGATGTCGACGTTCTCCATACTTTGGAGTGCTTCCTGCGCATGCATTTTGGGATTTAAACCCCTGGCGTTGAGTAGCATAACCCTCATTTTTTGACTTGTGCTGTTTACGAAGGTGGGTTTAAATTTTGAGCCTTGCCTAAAAAAGGCACTATGGGGGCAGCAAGAGCCTTGGCCAGTATTCGAAAGCCAAGGGGTGACAGGTGCGAACCGTTTCTTGCGAAGCAACACGGCTTGTCGAGCATGTCATCCCAGGCTGTTAGACACTGGATCCCCTTTGAATGACACCAGAAGCTTAGCCAATTGTTGAAATTTATCATTTTTTCTTTATACTGAGGTATCATTCTTGGTGAGGGCAGGATGCTACTCAGGGTCAGGGTCATAACCGCCTGGGCTACATGATCAGAGAGCTCTTCCATGTCTCTTTTCATGTAGTCCAGGGAGGTATGGCTCAGGTCATTCACACCAACTTGTTTCACTTGCTATTATTATTTTACAAATCATAAATTTGGCTTTACATATAAACTTTATACAACAGAAAAAACAGGACATATGTAAGTACTCTTTAGAAACTATTGTTTCTTAAGGGATAAAGGAAAGATAAAATGGCTGCAACATTTGTAGACATTAGCACACATTAGAATGTGCAGATATGAAATTCCTTATAAAACTACAGCATGAAAAATTATTCTTCACAAAAGAACACAAAATACTGAATTTTTTGTAAGCAAACCTATTAACAAATAAATAAATGAATAAATAAATAACAGAAAGCATAGCTAGCTGTGAGCAGATTATCAGTCACAAAAAAAGTAGATATTTGGGGTCAAAACAGGTTGCTTAAAGTACACCATTCAGTAATACCTGAAGCATCTCACACTGAACAGAGCTTCTCATGTATTAGTGGGAGTCAGCATATAAATGCATGTCAGATCACTACGCCATCCCAGAGAAATGACTAAAGTCTATATGAGATGATCAGTATGTATTCATTACAAGACCCAGAAATGCAAACATTTGGTCTCTACCTGGAGTGATAATATGATGGAACTGATTTCTAATTCTATACCAAATTCGACAAATTAAGAGCAAAACATACTAAGGCAGAGAGACATCTGTGTTAAGTGCTTTCATCTTGTTTATTACAAGACTTCCTCCAATTAGGCAAATTGTTTTTAAGTGCATTTCATTTTGTTTTGTTTATAACCACTATGTTTCCCAAAGTTGTAGATCTTTCTGATTTAAAAAATCCAGATAGTAAGTAAATAGAAAACTAAAAATATGCTCCTATTTGGATAGATATCTACAATTTGTATATATTTCCTATACCGTATTGACAATGCATCATCGATTATGAATAATATGCTCAGAGACATGAAAGCCTCATCTGTTTCAGTGATGCAAGCATGATATTCTGAGGTCTTTGGTTTAAGTACAGAGATGCTTGATCATTCAATTGTGCTCATGTTTCATGAATATGCAGATTTTCCTTTGTGAATCTGAGCTTGGTTGACTTGAAAAATGTTATGATACATCTAATGAATCAATACATCTAATAGTAAATGCCAAATACAATCATCCTTGTAAAATAGTAGAATATAAGTCACTCAACCAGTTTGATGTGCATAATTTCTTCTTGAAGAATGTGCTTCACTTTTCCTGTAAAACAGTGATGTGTTTCTCCTTCATAGCACTAAGTGGACCGAGCAGAAAATATCTTGGTCACTCCCATAACATTAATTCATAAGGTAGTATTCAGACAACCCAATATCTATTGTGATTTGAAATCCAGGTAAAATAAGGCTCTAAACAAATTAATCCTAGACAATGTAAAAAATACATAGCTATATTGCCCTTCCTCCACCTATGTCCTCATTTGATGAGCATTTATATCTGAAGGAGTTTTATCAGACTAAGGGCTATGTAGTGATTTCCCTGGATGCTATCACATTGTGACATAAGGGTTTTATTACCTCTATTGTTAATCAACAGTACCAGGGGAGCCTAAGCATTGACTCCAGTGGTTTATTGACTTATTCCCAGATTAGTTTAGTGTTTAGACTCCTGACTGTTTGCTTCACTGTTTTGCAGGTAGTAAGTGCTGCAGCAATTCCTCTTGTCAACACTCACCCTTGGATATAATAAACTCCATGTAGGAATAGTGTTATTCCTACATGGAGTGAATGGTGTCCATGAATGCATCTCACTCTCAGCAGCACGCCTTGCATATTAATGAAGGCGTGCTACTGAGCGGGAGCTGTATACATGGATATTGAATCAGTGCTAGAGGGTGTGTTACAGTATTGCTCGCAGATCTGTAACACACCCCCTAGTGCCGTATGGCACTTTCCAATAAAGAAAGTGTCCTCAGACACTTAAATGCAAGATGTGAAATGAATGTCATGTAGGGGATGTATTACAGTATCTGTAACACACCCCCTGCATTGTGAAAGTGCCATACACCACTAAATAAATGAAAAGAAAGTATCCTTGGACACATGTAATACTGTGTACTGTAATGTCATGTAGGAGGGTGTTTTACAGTATCTGTAACACACCGCCTGCATTGTAAAAGTGGTGTACAGCACTAAATAAATGAAGAAAATGTCTTCTGACACTTAAATAATCCTGCGAACTGTAATTTCATGTAGGGGGTGTGTTACAGTATCTGTAACACACCCCCTGTGTTGAAAAAGTACTGTATGGCACTAAAACAATAAAGAAAGTGCCCTCAGACACTTATTTAATAATGTGAAGTCTAATAGTTTAATTTTCAATTAATGCTTATTTTTTATTATTTAATTTCCTCAAAGTTTAAGCATAGCGAAGTGGGTTTGTGCAGTGCGGTGCTTTGCTCGCAGTGTATCAAGAAGCTATATAGAAATGTATAGCTGAAATTGTCACAGTTGAGTGGTTAGAGTCATGGCTTTGTGTGTAAATATTTAAACCACCCAGGTGGGAATACAGGTAGAACATGTTAGAGTTTGATCGATGTAAGAACCATGTGCTTTTGGGGGCAGTGCTGGGGCATGTTGGAGTCCAGAGTCATGGCTGGGATCCTTGTAAAAAAACAAGATGACAGACTGCTGCAGGGCAAGTACCAGGGCCCAGAATACAAGTCTGAGCCCTGGGACTGACTTGCACATGAGCTCACCAATGCCACTGGCATGCCCTGCACTGGTGAGTGGGTCCATCATCATTATAATGACCTGAAATGGAGGAAGGGGATGCTCTTGGCCCAATGGATCCAAGATGCTGTGGCCCAATATGCCCCGGAAGTTTGTAGGTATATCAAGTGTTGCTATATCAAATTGTAGAATGAATATCTGATAGACAAGTATGAATAATGGTGTGTTTTCCCCCGACAGCTGCAGAGGAGAGGGCTTATAACATTGAGGCCCATGATGCAGGATGAATGTCGAGGCTGCGCTGACAGTGAGGTTAGTATGTAACTTGCAATATATATATATATATATATATATATATATATATATATATATATATTTATTTATTTATAAATAAGAAGTGCAATTTTTTACTGCCATTAGGTATAGTGCGTTCTGAGTGTACTGAATAAATGTGCTGTTAGACCAACATTGATATAAGTGACTAATGCCAGGTATTATGCAATACAGATGAAGGCAGTAAACAAGCTACTATTGATGAAAGGAATCCAATACTGTAGTAATCCTGTCTAGGAATGAATCTGTTAATAATGTATACTGTCCTTACTACTGTGAAAGTAATAAATGACATACATTCATCATCTACAGGATATGCAGTACAACTGAATTTAGAATTTTGAATGTAATAAACCACTGTGTCATGTCACCCTAAATAAAGCTTATTCCCAAATACTGCTGAGCTTAATCTGGCCTGTTGTTGACGTATACAAGTGTCCAGGTGCTACACAGCAAATATTGCTATGAGAGCATGAATTCACTGTGGTTTGTATGCTAAGCAGCTGTTATGCCAAACTGTAGATGTGGAGCTGTAAAACAAGATACAAGGAAATTGATATATGTCTTCATTAAGATCTGAACCTTGAATAGTAATGTGTAATGTATTATAGTGTGTTCCCTGTAGCATTGTCTTGTGTTAACCTTTGCATTTCAGCTCTATGTATTCCTGAATGTAGGTATGCTGATGCAGGCAATTTTGAGACTATAATAGATGGTATGCAATCCAGCACCCTGCTATGGTCTGTACCTATCACACATATTTACATCCACTAGGGGATAAATATGTACACCTGCATTCAAAGTATCAATACACAATTCACTATCTATCATGCATGAATCTCAGGCATGTATGTTCAACTGCCACTGCAGTCTTCTGTGACACTCCACTTATATTATAAGGATAGACTGTGTAACCAAGTGAGTTTTAGGCACAAATTAGTCAAGCAGCAGACTGCAGTGCGCCAGTAGCTCAGTGTGATAAGAACTAGATATATGGTGTTAATATTTGGACACAGACCTCAGTCTGAATCCAGGGACTGGTACAAAGATGAGTTCATAGTTATACACAAGTAATCCTGGGTATTTATAGAAACTGTTATGTAGTGTGAACAGATATTTTCTCCATAGGTCTCACAGGTAAATAAATGTTTGTATTAGCTGTATGAAGGGTATACTAATAAACTGCGTACAAATGTTCAAGTGTCCAGCCCCATGCCTACAAATGACAGCAAGATAGCTATATACACCGTGCACTCTTCCTGATACATGTCTCTAAGTGTCACACTGTCACAGCTAGTGATCACTGTTGCCAATAACCTTGCACAAAGATGTAAATCCAGTACAAATATGCCATTAGCACACTCACACAATATCAGGGTTGTCACACCTTGCCCCATAGCATTGCAGGTCAACAGATTAACAGGTATGTACATGCTACAGTAGCTATAGACCTCAGGTAGCAGTAGAGTGAGGGCAGACGTGTAGAATATTGAGCAGTACTGTTATGAAAAATATAGCCTATACAGTTGATAATGGACTGTTTTTCTCTTCCACCACCCCTTATCTGCATCAATAACTATTATTCATATACTATGGGTATGTTGTTCTCCAAACCTAATGTTAGGACTTATGTTCTATTTTTGTTCATATATTTCAATGGTCGCATACTAACATACCTTGTTCAAATTCCATTATCGATGGCCTGTTGCCGTAACTGTTACTGGCATGCTGTTACAATAATGACTGTTATTCCATTTATGTACGTGTTCTGTTTGCTATGGAGTTTTTCCAATTCTATTGTTCTGGGTTAATTGGAACATCCATGCATGCTGTTCTAACTAATGTATTAATGTTTTGTTCATGAGTAACCAACAAACTTTGACAAACCTCAACACCATAGCACATTTGGGTAGACAGATCCCAGCGGATCTGCTTGTCCCACATCATCTGGCTGCTGCATCAGGTCTCAGCACATCCAAATCTGGGGCCCAGCCATGAGTGCCTCCTCGACTGCTCATGCACTACCCTCGTTTGGAACTGCCTCAGGGGACAGGGACTGCCCCCTCGGGCATGGGCATGGAGAAGACCTTGTCACGCAACACCAGTTCAGAGGTATGGTGCACAGGGTCATTCAGAGGAACATGGATGTCCACCTTCACCAGACAGAGGGCAGACTGGTGCACCTTGAATAGCAGGCTGGCCACCGTCATCCAGCCCCTGGCACAGCCACCTTTGGGGCTGTGATAGGGCAATGGTGACTGCCTATGGCTGGGGACCTCAGTCTCACTGTTTCCATCAGGTGGCACATGACCCTCTGATTCCCAACCACCTTCCCCATCCAAGGTGTTTACCCCCTCCTGTGTCATACACTGCCTCTGTCTACTGTCTTGTCTGTCTTATTTGTTTGCAAAAGAAATCTCTCTTACCCAATTTACCTCCCCAAACTTACCTACAATCCTACCCCAACATCCCACTCTCACCTTAAAAAAAGGGGGCATCTGTCCTCCAAAAAAAATCTTGTCTCATACATAGCTCTCCATTTCTCCCCCACATACACTGACACTAATCAATATACCCTTGAATTATTCAACAAATGAATGTCACCCAGAGCCCTCCCTGTGGGGTGTGAGGCTCTAAATTCCAAATAGTCCACATCATTCACAGCTGTTGTTGCACAATAAATGGAGATCTATGGTCCTTTCTTACACCTGACCTGCTCATCTGTAGCTGCCTTTCATAATGTTTCTCCCCCTGCATGCCCCCATTTCACCACTTTCCTATCACTATTTTTCCTTTTCTTTTTTTGAAAATAGCACAGGTTTAAGAGGGAGTACATGCCAGTAAGTGAAACTAAGGGAACCTAAGCACCTTTTGGCATTGCTTAGCATCACGCAAACCTGGGCAAACTGCTTAAAACTGCTTTCATCACTCATGTGTGCTATCTTGCACTGCTCTTGAATTGTTTTTTGTGCTGTTTTTTTGCTGCTTTTCTGTAAAAAAAAAATAAATAAAATAAAAGGAAATTCTAAGCTTGTTTCCTGCCTTTCCTGTAACTAGTCTAGTCCAGATTCAGATTTGCTGTATCTAAGATTGTTTGTAAGCTTCTGAGCCCCCCAAGCCTTTCTGTGTTGAAGGAAATCCTTCTAGCTTATCAGTAGGAGTGGTAAGCACTAGGTAGCCTATCTACCACAATAGGAGTGGTTTCTGGTTCAGAAATTATAGCTTATAGTCCATTTGGGCAGGTTTTTTCCACCTCTTTCATATTTCTGCTTTAAAAGGCCACATCTGTACTTGTTTCCCACCTTTCCTGTAACTAGTCTAGTGCAGATACAGATTTTCTGTATCTAGGACTGTATGTACGTTTCTGAGCCCCCCAATCCTTTCTGTGTTGGAGGGAAGCCTTCTAGCTTATCAGTGAGAGTGGTAAGCACTAGGTAGCCTATCTACCACAAGAAGAGTGGTTTCTGGCCCAGAAATTGTAGTTTATTGGCCGCTTGGACAGTTTTGCCATCTTTTTCAACTTTCCAGTTTAAAAGCCCACATTTGCACTTGTCTCCTGTCTTTTCTGTAACTAGTCTAGTCCAGATAAAGATTTGCGGTATCCAGGACTGATTGTAAGCTTCTGAGCAGTGCCAAAGTCTGGTCTTCAATTTTTCCCTTAGATCTGCTAGTTCTCTCCTCTCCTGCACTTTTACTAGCTTATTAGTCTAGCACTTTACCAGACTTCTTGTAGCAATTATTGTAGCACACAAAAGTGCTACCAGCACTAAACATTCTACAAGGAAACAGCACCAGTACTTATTATTAAAGCCCACCCCTCCAGGCTTGTCTAAAGGTCAGTACTCTGTGCTTTCTCCTATTAACTTAGTGAACCTGGGCATCCTGAGGCAATGTAGCAACTGCATCATGTACACTGACAACCCTCTCCTCTTACCTCCTAACACTCAGATTTGCAAGAGATGCACTTATATATCTAAATTGGAAGCCAAGCACTCTCCAGCCAAGACTGGAATTGCTGGTCAAGAGGAGAAGGTCAACACTTACACCACACCACATGGAACACATAGCCCTCCAGAACACACACCAGCACTGCCTTCAAATAAAAACACGAACCACACACCCACCCTCTTGGAGGCTCTCAATAAAAATCTACCCAAACAGCAGAGACGTTCAAGGTTGAAACACACTCGACCACCACAAGACAACACTAATCATGCGACATATAACTCAGCTAAACAGTGTGCTACTCAACCAAAGCCTCTAAAGCAAAACAGCATGCCCAACACACTCGTCATAGGTGGCTGTATAGTGAGGCACACTGATGTCCCATTTACTAGGTTGAATAAGGAGAAAGTAACAGTCAGCTGCCTGTCAGGTGCCAGGATCTGCCACATAACGTACACACTTAGGTCCCTCAACAACAGGTACAAATATGACTCTGTCATTGTACATGTGGGTGTGAATGACCTGAGACCTTACTCCCTGGACTAAATGAAAACAGACATGGAGGAGCTCTCGGATTATGTAGCCCAGGCAGGTATGACCCTAGCCCTGAGCAGCATCCTACCATCACCCAAAATGATACCACAGTACAAGCAGAAAATGATTGATTTCAACAATTAGCTATGTTTCTGGTGTCATTCTAAGGGGATCCAGTATCTGTTTGCCTGGGATGACATGATCAACAGACCTCAATGCTTTGCCAGCAATGGCCTGCATCTGTCACTCCTGGGCTTCTGGATACTGGCCAAGACTCTTGCCACCCCTATAGTGCCTTTTTTAGGTGGTATTCAAAAGACCAAATTACCACTGTAACAGCTACAAACAAATGCAATCTGAGGGTCATGCTGCTCTGTGCTAAAAGTCTAAATCTCAAAATGCACTCACTCAAAGCATTCCTTAAAATGGAGAACATTGACATTTGTGCTGTAACAGAGACCTGGTTCAAGGCAGCAGAAAGCACCCCTGCACTAACAGGCTATAACTCATTCCACACCTTTCGGCCCCAGAACTTGGACCTAAGCTCCAAAGGCGGTGGTGTTTCCATATTCATAAAGGATGTGCAAACCTCCAGACTGGTAGCCCAACATAATGCATCTGAGATACATCAGGTACAGCTAACACTGGGTAAGACAGTGATTCAGGTCATAGCCAGCTATAGGTCCCCAACCATGTCTCAAGACTCACACCCTGGAGAATATAAGGGTCCAACCTAACACTCTCATACTGGGCGACTTCAACTACACCTTCATTAACTGGGAAAACTACTCGTACAAATACACTTGCCCAATGTTTCCTGAAATTCATTAATTCCAATGCCCTGGACCAGCTCATTATTACCTCCACTAGAGGTAGCAACATCCTTGACCTGGTCATTACTAACATGGGCGACCATTGCTCTACACCAATAATCAACTCCTTCCTGGTTAGATCTGACCACAAACTAATCACCTTGGCAACCCAAATCCCTCCCACCCACGCCCCGCAAAGGTAACCAACATGAAAAACTTCTCCAAAGCTAACTTTGGGCTCCTAAAAACAGAGGTGGTTAACTTTACAGCACCCATACAAATGGAGAATAGTTACATGATGGTGGAATCATACACCAATGCACTGTATGAATGCGTACACAAATGCATGGATCTCGCCATACCCAATAGAACCAAGATGCTCTCCTCCAAAATAGGAAGCCAATCTGGTGGTCCACTGCCATAAACAAACTCTGCAACAGAAGGAGGTAACTGATGCGGAATAAAGTGAAGTTCCAAGACTGAAAAAACTCCCTTATAAGCCTCAATAAAAAGTTGAGATCCCTTATTAAATCCTCTAAAGCTAGCTATGAAAACAGAACTTCAGCAGATAGTAAATACAACCACAAGGCCTTCTATAGTTATATAAAGAATCTCCAAAGCAATGCCCACATTTGCTCTGAGCTACTGCATAATGGTACCTCCTATACTGAGCTAACAGATATTGCTAATATACTGGCCAACAGATTCAGTGCCAAATTTACGCATCCCTCCAAAGAACCAATCACAATATGAGTAGTTTGCCAGGCACCCAGTATTACTGCTGCACAGGTTAAAACAGCACTGTTCAATGCCAAGAATACAGCTTCTATGGGACCTGACAATATCACTGGCTGTATTCTGCATGAACTACAGACTGAAGTGGCACCTCACCTGTGTGCCCTGTTTAATCACAGCCTCACCTCAGGCTTTGTCCCTACTGAATGGCGCACTGCTACTAGAATTCCACTCCACAAAGGAGGAGTGACTACAGACCCTGGGAACTATCACCCCATTAGCCTGATGAGTCTGAGATGCACAATTATGGAATGCATCATCATGGACCTAATAAACAAGGATATAGGGAATTTCCAGACCCTGGATCCCACACAGTTTGGTTTTCTGAAGGGTAGATCATGCCTGCTCAACTTGGTTGACTTCTTTGAGTCAGTCACCAGAGCTGTTGATGAAGGTAAGGTGGTTCATACAGCCTACTTTGATCTGGCCAAGGCCTTTGACACCATTGCCCACTCAGGATTCATAGCAAAACTCTCTAAGCTAGGCATCAACACCTATATCACTAGGTGGGTTACAAACTGGCTCTCAGAACCCACAGTGTGAAAGTATCTGACCAGTCATGAGTGGAGTCCCACAGGGTTCCATCTTGGGTCCTCTCCTATTTGGCATCTACTTCTCTGAAGTCCAGCCAATACAAAGGGACTCTGACTGACAAAGTTCACAGATGATTGCAAGTTGGGAGCTATTATTAACTCCCTAAGTGATGTTGACATCTACAGAGAGGCCTCACTGAGACCGATGACTGGTGTCAGAACCATAGCCTTAAGCTCAATGCCAATAAATGTATCATCATCCCCTTTGGGAAAAAAAAATGGTCCCCATGAATTACTACATCAATGGTAGTCCACTGAACATAGAAGGTGTTATAAGAGATCTGGGAACACAGGTTGATAGCAACCTCTCTTTTGACCACCACATTGCCACTGCGGTCAGTAAGTCCTTCTATGTGGCACATCTCATTACTAAGGGTTTTGCATTCAGGAAGAAAGAGGTCATTGTCTCCCTTTATTCTTCCCTCATTAGGCCAATCATCACATACAATGCCGCATTTGGCATGTACCTCACTAGACACCTGCAACAACTGGAAAGGCCACAGAAGTACCTCACAAAGATGATCTTAGGCCTTAAGCACTTGTCCTATATGGACAGACTCAAAAAAACTCCAACTATTCTCTGTCTCATATCACCTACTTAGAGGTGATCTCTGCTTGACTTACAAAGCCATGTTTGACCCAGCTCTTTTAGAAATGCTACATCTAAAGAAATCCCATTCCCTCCGCACTACATGCTCCAGAGACCTTAACTTCATTTCCACAATCAAAAGGACATGCTGGAGGCACAGGTTCATAACCCAGAGACTGCCCATGCTATGGAATATACTTCCCATACATGTTAAGCAGAGCACGTCAATGGCCGTTTTCAAGAAAAATCTTGGTGAGTGGATGGGAAATAAAAAATTCACCCCGAGGATCACCACTGGCTCTGCACTGGGAACTAAGGTGTGGTGGCACAATGCCAGGGTAATCCTATAGGCTAGGCTTGTAAAGGCTCCAGAGCCATTAGCCTAGTACACTCCTATGAACCTATGAACCTATCTCATTCAGCCACTGTTCTGCCCAGCAACAAAATAACTGGCCCTGCCAAGTCTCAAACCCAGAGATTTAGAGTCAGAGCAAAGAACTACTATGCGAAACCAGCTGTGAGAATTACTAATGCTTTTGTAAATATATCATGCATTACAGTCATTTAACATTAGAGTATGACACTTGTGCACTGGCCCAGTAATCAAGGAGCCTCAGTCCTCACCACTAATACCAGTGATGGATGTGCACATTGGGAGGATGACAAGTACACACACACACACAGTAAAGTACAATTTCCTTTAAGAGCACACAGAGATCACCGTCAGTCTTGGGCTGTTTTCTCACTGTCTCTCTCCAGATCCCCAATAAGACTCCCCACTGGCACAGCTATAGGGTAGAGATCTCAAGTGAGTGGTCAAGCCAAAACCTCCAGCAATCTTTCTGTCTAACCAGTGCTTCATGTCCCTACCCAAGTAGCTGACACCCACACACTTTGAGATTTGTATTATATACAAAAACACAGAAACTCCTGGGGAAGGCAGGCACAGGTTCACTATTTATGCCCCATTCTCCCAAGGCTATACAGTAGTTTTCACTGCCAACAACCACTACTTATCAGCTACTATAAAGACCTCTACCAAAGGGTGCCCATTCTTACCGTGTAATATTACTATTATCCAAATGGTAAGAGTGACCAAACTTAGGCTATTCCAGAGTGGCATGTACAGTGTTACCAAATACATGCAAATAATCTAAGAGCTACAATATCTGTAAGCAAACCAACCACAATTCAAAGGTTTAAATATATTTAATAATAAATAATAAAAGGACAAGACAATACTAATTAACTCAGCACAGTGACAATAAAGTTCACAATCACAGGAAATACTTTAAAATAACATAGAAGGACAGTCTAGTATAAATATAGAAAACATCTACTCTAATCTTGTTATATTCCTATCTATCTATAAGAGAAACTATATTCTAAACAACTTACTTAAAGAGCAAGGCAAAGTGCTGGTAAGTTAACAGATCCAGAACAAAATGCAAAATGCACTCTTTCTTCCTGACATAGATCTTAAATTGATAATACACATTACTCCTGAATCATCTCAGATTGCATGATTTTTGTCACCTCTGCCTAGTTTCTCAGGGTAGCAGGAACTTAAATTATTTAACATGTCTCTGTTAAAAATATTTATCTCTCAGAAGCTGACAATTCTCTCTTAGAAGCTTGCCTGAATTAGAAGTTTTAAAACAATTACCTTGGAAACCTGTAATTACCTCTGTTTCCAGACAATAGAAAGAAGCCACTAGCCTAGACATCCTGTCTCTTAGCTTGAGATAAACTAACTTTAAAACACATCATAAAACTCTTTACTTATCAACTTATTTTCTTAGAGTTTTGCAAATTAACTCTGTATACCTCAAATTCTACTATGAAACATACATTTACATAGGCAGAGAGTTTATATACATCTCTGCTCTTTTCCAGCAGGGTGCACTGTGGTTACAATCTTGAAGCTCAGTACAGAACATAGAGTGTTCTTATATTTTTTAAGGCAAGCATACAAATCATATTACTATTCATAAATGACATAGAATTATTTTCAAAATTCTATCTAGCTGGGCTTGAAGTGTCATAGGGAAAAAAACAAAGCTGCAAAGTCTCGAACACAGGACCTTCTGAACCAGAGACACAGCAACATACCACTACACCAAATCAGCTCTGGGGAACTGCTGATGCATTTGTAAATATATCTTGCATTATGCGGATGCAACTTTAGGGAAAAAAAGACATCAGTGAAAGATTTTGAACCCAGAACCATTTGTACTATAGTCCAAGAAACATACCAATAAGCCAACTGACTTCTGGAGTATAACAGCTGTTTTTACAAACTTATTCTGATTGCCAGTCACACACTACTGCTGTATATAGTGATCCGAATCACAGTGTGCTTGGGCCTCTTAGACACACAACCAGTACACAGACAAATAAATGCTGCTGGATGTATGGGAGGCCTACAGTACCAGGTAGAGCTGACAATGCCAAGACTGTTGCTGAATATCCAAAGTTGTGCCTCCTATTTATGGCAGTGTCATCATGAAACCTACTCTGTGTGCTGACATACTGGCAAGGCAGTGCAGACTGGGGTTAGAAAAGCATGACAGATCAGTGTCACACATCACACCCATCAGAACACACATATCCATGCTAAACCTATGTTACACACTGTATGTATGCAAATATGTCTTACAGATATAGCTGTTATAATAATGACTTAGTAGCTTCATCAGTTATAGTTCTAGAATCTGTCACATATAGACATCCACAGTCCTGGTCCACAGTCCAGTGAATGGCATTACAACTACATGCAAGTAAGTACAACATAGGAATAATGGAGCCCTGCAATGTCCAGCAAAGCTGGTTGCTCCTACCACAGGCACTGCCACCCACAGCAGCATTTTAAAGGTCTGCAGGGTGGGACACATTTCACAATTATGAATATGTGTACTAAATGTTGCCTTCCACTCTCTGGATGGCACTATTATGTAACAAATGCACCACAGGCACATTCCTCACCTGGACTGTTGCTGTGACACAACAGCTGACACCGCACCCTCACTGACAGTAACAGCTTGCTCTCGCCCAATGTCTTCACAATCCCTTGTTTAACTACAGGCCAGAATGCAGCAGCTGTGGTCTGCTACACATGCAGCAGTATGTCCAGCTACCTGCTTCAGACCTAACATTGCTCCCAAAAACCTAGGGCAGGGTATCCACACAACAGCCAAACATAAATGGCTGGGGGAATATTGAGGTTTTAAGGGACATGTCTCAGTCTGCCCCTACAAGCATACACAACTGATAGACCAGCATCAACTGTAGCAGCATGCACAGTCAGATAGAAAAGGATCTATGACACTTACATCTGGCTGTCTCCTTACTCAAGCCAACACACATTTACACAGTACACTGCTACAGAATCTGAAAGACTGTTAACAATGGCTAGACATAGCATATAAAACTGTGGACATAACACATAAATCCAAACAATGGACAGTATTTCCATCTACCCTATGTGATGATGTATCTCCCACACCTTAATAATGTCATCCTTCTAGATCAGAAAAAGGGGCAAGGCCCACATAAAGGCCTTAATTATAGCACTGTGTTGCCATGCCATTGGCTAATGGAAAGGCAACACAGGTTTTCTGGATGCAATTAGCAAGTGGGAGATACGGACTGGTGCACATGCCATCACCTGTTCATGAGCACTACCAACAAAAACCAAGCTGCTGCCTATGCTAAACAGGTCTGACACTTTATTCATGAAAGAAACCAAGAACTGGCAGACGAAGGCAAACCCAATAAAATCCCTTCTTTCATATAAATCCAAGTAAAATGGTAAAATATAGATAGGTTATGATAAGTGCTTTCATTTTTATAATAAAAACTTCCTCAGATAAAGCCTTTTAGGGCCAGAAGTGTAGTTTAAAAATATTAAAGTCATGTGACAAACATGCCCTCCAAAACAACCTATAAAAACAATCCATGTCACATCTGAAAATTATTCAGCATGAAAATATAAATTTTAATTCACAACTAATTCAAGCAAGTTACCTCATCTGGTTTCTCATGTTAACTTCAATACACATGCTAGAAAAAGCATGCCATTCTGACCAGGACAATGGTTTGCTCCTAAATAAAGCTGCCATTATAACTCTCGCTTCTTGAGCATTAAAGGTCATGGTCCTCCACGTGGGTCACATTCAACTTTTTCTAATACTTAAAACTTGAATAAATGTGTAGGGAAATTTGATATGTGTTAAAATAATGCTTGTGTATCCCTCCATTTCTTGATCTCATATAGGTGTTCATACACGCTCTCCTTTATTTTCCTCTCAGCTTACCCAATATAAAAACACTGGCAGGAGTTGCACATTGCTACATAAACAACACCTCCGGTGTTGCAATTGAAATTGCCATTGATGTACACTCCAGTGTTGTTGATAGTCAACTCCCTGGAAATAAGTATAGATTTACAAAATTTGCATGCCCCGCATGTTCTCATTCCTAACCATCATTTTAAAGTTGTATTTTCTTTTTCAAGGAACATTTTTGAAATTGACATTCGTCCTATAGACAATCTTTGGGGACTGTTTGAGGCAATTTACCAATCCAAAGTCATCCCTTATGATGTTCCAATTCTATTCCAAAATCTGCCTTAAATTGCCAGAATCCAAACTATATGGTTTGATAAATGAAAACTGGAACATATCATCTTCCTTTTGATGAATTTGCTTTACTGGACTATGTACCAAGTTAATTTCATCTCCAATGGGATTGTCATTGTCATATAATCTTACATCAGTATCTCCTAAGACTAGAGGGAAATGGTGTCTATCTCTTTTCTCAATCATCTCCATCATGATATCATTAAGAACATCTAAGGGGTAATCCCTCCTTTCAAACATCTCTTTTAAATGCGTGGATGAGTCTTTGATATGAATGGAACTGACTATGCCTAGGCTAAGTTTTTGAGTTTATCACTGGTGTGACTGCAGTTGCTAAGCAAGACTACAAGTTTGAAGTGTTACACTGCAGTGAAACCAAAAGGATCTGTGCTGCCATCCAGAAAGTAGAAGCTGTGGCATGGGGACATGAGACAACAGGTGAGGGGCATCCAATATACCATATTTAGCAGAGGTGAATGAGTTCCTCACCTCTCTGAAAGGGAGTACCACCTCTATTGAGTCTCACAGTGTCGTGTTAGATGTTATGACAATGCTGTGTTAGGTTTGGAGAGTAGCCAATGCAGATTTTTCAGGTAGTTAGTCCTATTTCACTATTTCAGTACCTGCAAGTCCTCTGTATCCTATAATCACTTTGAAACTTAATTAAATCTCTCTGAATTATGTACACCGGAACATCTGGGAATTAACAATCATAGCCATTTGCACAAGGTACAGTCATAGGATATTAGCTTTTATAATGTTTATAGTTCCAAAAAATCTCAGTTGTATATTTTGTGGTGGTGCTGGATCTTACTTACACTGGAAATTTGCTTTAGTGCATTCACAGGTGATTATTTATGTGGCACTAGCACCGTTGAATTTACTGTGCTTGATATTGTAGGGTGTGTAACCTCTTATAATGATGGTGGAGATAAGCTGGCATAATCAGAGAGCATAGCATCTGTGCTGGACACAGGGAATGTGACCACTGCCTCACAGCAACACAGAAGTAGGACACAGCCTTGATGCCTGTGGATACTCGGGCTACAAAAGAGAGAGGACAGGTTGATGGGGGCACTGTTGGCCAGGGAGTTATACTGTCTGCCAGTAGAAAGACATCTGCATCTACATCTGCCCTAGTACTCATTGGCATAGGGGTCCACATGGGGGAGTCATAATGGGAGACACACTTACTACCCTCACCCTTGAGGGAGGAACTGAACCAACAACAGTCATCATGTGCAGTCAGGCAGATAAAGGAATAATGTGATGAGTTATTTAGATAATCAAATAGATGCCTGTAGTCAAAGACTTAGTATTGATGTTTCAGGCTAAAGTACAGATATAAAGAATACATACTGCTCA
Organism: Protopterus annectens; assembly: GCF_019279795.1. Classification (NCBI taxonomy): domain Eukaryota; kingdom Metazoa; phylum Chordata; order Ceratodontiformes; family Protopteridae; genus Protopterus; species Protopterus annectens. The sequence continues at coordinate 797,751,361 of NC_056735.1, forward strand.
AATGTATATATTTCACTCACAGGTGGTAAGCAAAAGAAAATACTTCTTTTTTATATTGAAACATGTCCACTGCATTAATAATGATGATCTTTCATATTTAGCCCATGTTATTTTACAGTTATACTAATTATATAGAAAAATAAACATTACATATTTTTCATGCTGAAACCACCTCTAGAACCACCCAGCACATTTGTGCCCTAATTTATCTCCTCACCTCCTAACCTACCTGAATCACCTGTATCAGGAAGCTCTGCTCCAGATGCTGGTAAACTGGTACCTACCAGAATCAATGCAAGTGGAGGTGACACCTAGTACTCACAGGCAGAGAGGTCCACGCGGGGGAGTGGTAATGGGGGGCACACTTACTGCCCTCTCCCCTGAGGTTGATGTGTCAATGCACCCAATGTATGTGCAGGGCCTTTGTGGAAACACTAGTCAGTTACACCACAGCCATGGCAGAGATAGTGAGAGTGATCCAGAGTGTGTGTTATGATCTACTGGAATGCATGTTCGGTATGTGGGATTCCTTGGATTGACCGAGCCGCACACTGCAGTGTCTTCCCTAACTTGCCTGGCAGGGATGAGAGGCCATCCACAGTACCACTCATCTGCTACATCAACAGTTGTCAGGCAACATGACCATGGATTAAGGAGATCCTGCTTCTGCTGTGATAACACTTAAGCAGTAACATTTTATTATGGAGGTGTATACTCCAAGGACAAGTTATCCTTGTGGTTGTAGCCATTGTCATGCTGACACATCTGGTTACAGATCACTCAAGTTAAAAACAGTGCACAAGTATCTAGCCAGGGACATAGTATAGCCTATGCAATTCTTTGGAGACCCAGCTTCATGGTTGGGGATAAGTATGGGAAGAACCCTCTGCCTTGCATGCCATGGAGCTTTAACACTCCTCAGGACTTGGATTCACACAGTACCCTGTGTAAGAAATGTACTCATGTACTCCTTTTTCTGTGGCCTAGCCTTTGATATTGTTACATGGGATGCAGATGTCTGATGCACTATGTGGTTAGCTTATGCTTGTTGAAGCCCAGTCTGCTGTTGGTTTTGAAAACATCATTTTTACTGCAGTGTATCTGCTCAACTCTTGTATACTATGTTGTGAAGCTATGTGCAGTCTGCTGCCTCTTTGCTAGTGCCACAGCATATGACATGCATACATAGAACTATACACACATACAAACATACAAATATTTTGAGCATGGGCATTAAAGCAAAATTTAGTTAAAGGGCAATTTGTATGTTTATCTAGGATGGTCTCAGATTATGGCACATTGTTGTCAAAATTAAGGAAGTTAAGGGTGATGTTTATTGACAGGGCCTATCCAGAGCCCTTATTGGATGAGATTATAGGTCAAGTTCTTGGTGAAAGACAAGGGCACTTTAAACCCATTTTAAATGGAAGTCTGCGTGGGAATGAAAGTAGTAATGGAATTAATAGTGATTTCTATCTGGTTATTGGTATTATCTTACAATGGAATGAGTTCACACGTATGAAATTTTGTAGCTAAGAACTAGGATGAAATATTTGGTTGTACTGACTTAGTGAACAAGCTTGGTGATCAACCAAGGCTTGTTTATAAAAAAAGGAAGACATTTGAAAAATATTTTTTAGACAAAAGTCGTCCCTAGGAAAGGTGAAGTAAGGATGTCAGAATGTGGAGCTTGTCCACAGTGCTAAATTATGAAGGTGTTAGTATTGTAGTGGCCTATTTTCCAAGAGTGTTAAGCAGTAATAGCAGGTTTAAATGCAATACTGAAAGGGTGATTTATTTAGCCCAGTGTATTTCCTGTGTTGCAGTCTATGGTAAATAGACAGAGAGGGCCTTAAGACAAGGGATCTATGAGCATTGTTATGCCATGAGGAAGAAAGATGGGAGAAATGCATTGTATAAGCATAGTATTATTTGCTTTTTAAAACAACAGTACATCAATACCGCATAGCATGGTCCTCGTAGAAAGTCAATACAGTATAAATAAATACATCCTTATATAAATACATATATACATCCATCACTTATACCATTGACAAGACCAATGTGCATGGGGCTATTTTAATTTCTTGGATTTAAGGGCTATACTGTTGCTTTAAAAAGCATTTTAATTTTAGATGCAATTAAGTTTAATTAATTGTTATACTAACATGATTGGTCATTTTGAATTCTAAACAGTATTTATGTGTGGCTGGGGTTTGTAGAAAATGTCTGATGAAGCAGTGGTTGTCACTGCGAAAGCACTCACTTTTACATACAATAACTGAGATCCGTTTTATTTATTCTGCTGTGTTACGGATTAATCTGGTACCTTCTATCAAGGGCAAGTTTGTTTGGTATATGTTAGATAATGATTTTTGAATGAAAATGTTTTTAACATTGTTTAGAGTATTTTATTGTTAATTGATTTGCAATGATGTTTTTGTTTGTTGATTCATCAATTAATGCAAATAAAGTGAGTGCATACAAGGTGGGGTGTGTAGATTGTATTTCTGAAAAGTTCAGTAACAAAAGAGACAAAAGTGCTTAAAACAGTTTCCTTTGAGGCTTTATTAGTTACACTGTTTTGATCTTGGAGTCTCCTGTCATGACATCAGTGTTTTTTTTTATTTTTTATTGGTTGTGTTTGACACTGTGTGGATATATTTTCTTATTCCTTTACTCACTAACACTTGCAGTCACACCTCTTTTTAACAGTATGGATCAATAAATCACAAATAAAGACAGGATTGTTTAGATAAGCTGTGGATTGTGTTTGCTGCATTCTGTCTGTATTAATAGCTGACTAAGCCCTTGGGATGGCTAGAGTTTGACCTATCACTTTCTAACAACAAACAGTAAAACAACAATGCTGTGGGAATTTTTATGTACCCTTCTCCTGACTGATGCCTTGCAACAATGTGATCCCTTTGATGCTTTGTAAGCTCTCTGTGAACCATGGCTTTTGCTGTAGCAGGCAATTGAATAAATGTCAGCAAAATCCTACTAGGACAACTGAACTTTATTTGGGGTTAATCAGTCTCTTTAATTGATGGCAGGTGTGTACCCAAGGGGACTGAATGCTGTAATTAAAGCAAAAGATGCTTAAACAAAGTATTAGTTTAAGGGTGTGCACACTTATGCAACCAGCTTATTGTATGCTTTTTATTTTTTATATTTTTCCACTAACAGATTTGTTTGTTTTTCAGTTGAATTGTACAGGTTATAGGTCACATTAAATGTGGGAACATTTTTGAAATGATTTATTGTGGTCTCATTTTTTATATCACAAAAATGTGGCATTTTAACAGGGGTGTGTACACTTCTTATATCCAATGTATACCGGTTGGCTGGATAAAGGATTTTGATGGTGACTACTACTGTTTGGGATAGTGAGATCGGAGGTTTGTTTGTTATTAAGTACAGATAAGACAGAGTTCATGAAGTGAGTATTGAATTGTTTAGTTGTAAGGACTGAGTTGTTCATAGTTGTTGAAGGGATGGTAGTTTGATCTGGGTGTAGTAGTCCTTTGATTGTTTTCTAGAAAAACTTAGGGATCTGTTTGCAGTTGACTTGTAGCTTGGCAAAGTATTTAGTTTTGTCTGATTTGATTTTTAGTTTATAATGTTTCCTAAACTGTTTAAAATATTGGCATTTTGAGATGTTTTTTTCAGTAGACCATGCTTTCAAAGCTTTATCGCTGTTTAGCATGAGTTGCCTAGTTTCTATTATGAGCCATGGGACAGGTTTGGATTTGATTCATTTTAATGTGATGAGAACTGTTTCATTTAGTATGTTTAAGAATGTGCTGTTAAAGTTAGTTAAAGCATGATTTAGGGCTAAGTATTCTAGGATATCCCAGATATAGATGTCATAACTGAAGGAGGAGAGAGTACGCACATTATTTTAGGGCATGTATTTATGTCCAGGATTAGAATGTATCAAGGAGAAAGGTCAGTAGATGATCACTGATGGTGTCAGGTAGGCATCCAGCAGTGTTTATGTTGTTGGGGTGATGGTGAGGATTCAGTCTGATGTAGACTCCCTATTACTACAGTTCTCTATTTCAGTAGCAGCACTGATAATCTGGGTAAAACCAAAGAGATTGATGGAAAGAGTGGGAGAGTCAGGTAGCCCATATTAATGCCACCAAAGATGATGGTATCCATGCTGATATCATGAGAGATCCAGTACAGGATTTCTTCTAGTAATGGGTTGGAACTTCCAGGAAAGATATAGATGCTGTCATGATTGTTGATATGCAGGGGAGAGAGAAAGAGACTGAGAGAAAGAGAGAATTATCTCTGCATTGGAAAACTTGGGGAAGGTGAGGGGGTAGGAAGTGATTTATAGGTTGTTTTTGTGTATGATAGCCATGCTACCTGCTTTCTTAAGTTGTCTGTCATTTGTAATGATATTGAAGCTAGGGGGAGAATGTACCACATTACATTACATGGTTTTATCCAGGTTTCTGTGGGAATTAGTATGCTGGGAGTATATGAAACTACAAAGGCATGTACATCTAGTAGTTTATCGTAGATGTTCCTAATATTTAAGTTAATTAACAATAGACTATTACCTTGGTTGACTTGGGAAGGAGTCCTAGGGTCACCTGAGGTGGTATGTGTGTGGGAAAAGGCTCTGCGATTAGCTTGAATATCATCATCAAAAGCAAGTTAGGTTGAGAGGTGTGTAGAATGAAAAAGTTTTTATATTCATGTTTCAGCTTTAAATTATCTATCTGTAGTATGAGTTCTTCTTTGATGTATTTGTACAAGAGGGAGTTGAAAAGTTCTAAGCCTGACCTGGAAGGGAATGATGTGGAGCCATGAAACTTGCAAGTTATTCAACACATTCATCCTGAAGTTCTACACACTTGGCACATTGTGTCTGAATTTTCTGTGACCCTGCCAAAAAAAGTCTGAAATCTGGTCACTGAAATACTGCTTGAAAATTGCCACCCTCTCAAACTCTTTTTAGGGTTTGGAAACAGGTAATAGATCTGGTGAGTAGAGTGGATGGTCTTTGCAGTCAAACCCCAATTTTGTCAAAGCATCCATCACTTTGCCAGCCTTGTGAACAGGTGCATTGACTTGCAAAAAAGACAACATATTTCCACAGCTTCCCTCTTCTTTCTTCTTTCAATGCCCCTTTAATCAGCACAGCAATTTACAATAGTTTTCTGCATTAATTGTTTGGCCCCTTGGAAGATAGTTAATCATTACAAAATCTTCTTGATCCCAAAACACTGTGGTCATAACCTGTTCTGCTAACTTTTGGGTCTTGAACTTCTTTGGCCTTGGTGAACCTGAGTGTCACCATTGCAGGGACTGTTATTTTGTCTCAAGATGATAGCAGTGTGATCACGTTTCATTAACAGTAACTAGTCATGCTAAAAAGTTGGCACCAGCTCAACAAAAATACCTCAAAGTAAACTTGGAAGTGTCTGCTTAATGTCTTTTCTCATCAGCATTCAAACATATGGGAACCCACTTGGCTAACAGTTTCTGAATACCCAGCTGTTCATGGATTATAAACCCATAATGCTCCCTGGATATTTCTAGTGTCTCAGCAACTGTTTTAGATAATATTTACCAATCTGCCAAAATCAGGTCATGGACAATGGCCAACAATTTCAGGAGTTAAAACCATTTGAGGCCTCCCAGACCTTGCTGCATCTTTAGTCTCAAAATCTCCATGTTTAAAGTTCACACAGCAGTTCTTCACAGTTAAGTAAGAAGGACACTTGACACTCAATGTTTGCATCATACATTCATGGATTTCCTTTGGAGCTTTCTTCTGCAGGAATAAGAAATTCATGACAGCTCGAAATCCACACTTGAAAATTTCACACTTTTCATTGACATGGTTCAACTGATGATCCGAAACAATGTCAAAACCTAGTATTACATTCTGTAAATTGGCACTTTTACAAGATGAAATAACCCTCTTTTCAGCTACAGAGGCAAAATAATGCTCAGAATTTAGAACGTTGGGTGGGCTTAGAACTTTTCAGAAAGTATGCAAAGTGATGAAATATAGGTTGGATGCTATAGCAGGATGGGGGTGATTTGGAATTATGCTGTAGTGTTCTGAAGTGACACTGAGGCTAAGTAAAAATGGAATATGATACGATATGGCAGGGACAAGAATAGATAGTAGAATTTGAGATAGTAAATGATGGAGCAAATTAATGCAGCTACAGTAAAGAAAAGTGGGCTGAAGAAATTAACAATGTCTGATCAATAGTATGAATTAAGGTATTGTTGTTTAAATATGTTAAATGAGTATAATAAAGACGACAAAGCCAGTTAGAAGGCTAAAACACAGTTTTAATCTAAAAATCTTGAAAGTAACAAATCCACTTGGTTAAGCACTTTCGTCTACATTAAGACTTCCTCAGAACCAAGACAAATAGTGAAGTAAAAACTTTTAAATACAATACAAAGACACACCCATTTGAAACCTTCAATAAAACCAATCAACCAATTAAACATGACAAACAGAAATAAAGCAACAGTAACTAGATGTTACAACCATAGTACTGAATATAATAGATGCTTCATATACTTTAAAATGTAAGTGAACGTTTTTTCAACACACTTGAAATTGAAATGTGTTCATTTAACCCTGGTGGGTTTGTTGCATCTAACTTAATCTGCCACAATATTTCCCTGTGCAGTAAAATGGTCTCACAGTCTCCTGAAAATGGTGTTGTTGTAATTTGTTCAAGTATCAAAAAAACAAACATTGAAGTTTTGACAACATGCAGCATGCCTTGCCAATGCACTTCTATTGTCCCCCTTTCTTATGCTGTATACATGCTGATACATTCGTTGTTTCAAAGTATTCTTAGTCTTGCCTATATAAAATCCGCTGCATGATTCAAAGATGGCCGCCGTTCTTTAAACACTGCAAAACTACAGCTCTCCAGATATCAGAAACAAAAATCAACCCTGTGGATATATCACAAGATTTTATATGCTAATTGGCAGCAATAACTAAAGTACTAACATCTATCTTCGCTCCAGAGAAGGAAAAATAGAAAAAAAATATTTTCTAACAGCAGGATTGGAATTGATGGTCAGCCTGACTCTGAACAGAGCAACAAACAAAGGAAATACATATCTCTCAGCTGAAACCTTACATCTGGTATAAATACGTTTACAGTGTATCAAAATGTCAAAAGAAGACAAAACTATGGAAATCACAACTTCGAAAACTAAACTATCTGCCTTGCAATCTCCGGAAAAAGAAGCTTTTTTAAAAGACAGAAAACAGTTACACAAAGGGAGACTTTAAAAACAGGAATAACAAACAAACCAGACCAACCGGTCAGCATGGAGGAAATTAAATCAGCACTGTTACCTATTCAAGAAGCCTTAAAAGATTTATCAACACAAATGCTTACGTTTAGTGCCACATGTAATCAGATTTTGGAAAGGATGGATAAATCAGAAACCAGAATAGCTGAAAGTGAGGATAAAATAATTATGCTTATGAAAAAAAAAACAGACTCTCATGATGCAGATATCCAAACCATGCAAAATAAAATTTTAGACCTGGAAGCAAGATCCAGACGGAATAATTTAATAATCAGAGGAATTCCAGAAACAATTCAGTACAATGATCTGAATGCTACCATAATGCAAATACTCGAAACACTGTTCAAGGACTCTGATGGTGTTAAACAGATTGTTATAGAAAGAGCAAATAGAGCTATCAGAGAATCATTTGCTTCAAATGCACCTAGACCAGTCTACATCAAAATTCTGAATTATCAAGATGCTAGCAAAATACTGCTAACTATTAAAAAGAATGGTGGATCTATCATCTGGCAAAATAACAAAATTTCCATGACACAGGACTTACCAATACAAATAAGACAATCCAGGCAAATGCTAGCTCCATACTGCAAGTTTTTGATTGAAAAAAACATCAGATTTCAAATGAAGTATCCAAATACTTTAATTTTCACAGTGGATGGTATTAAATATTCAATAAACACTAAAAAAGAAGCAAAACCTACCTTTTTGAAGCTTTTCAAAGCACTGCCACCTTCAGAAGTTTGATCAAAGCATCCAGGTCTTCTTTCAGCATCAGACAGACTGGGACTCCATAACTACGACAATCCGAGACTTTATAACTCTTTGTTTGTTCTTTTTTTTCTAGCAGGCCCTGGGAAACTCGTGATTACATCCTTATCTTGAAATTCCAGCATGTCCACGACATTTTTCCAAAGATTTATGGCTCCTACGAGTGTAAACAAGCCACAAGGTAACAGGAAGTCCTTAGGAGGATGCAGGGGGACTGATTTTAATGTAGCACATCCAGGAGGTCCGTCCGCAAAATGGTTCCCCCATCGCAAATTTGAAATTATGAAAACAAGCTCAGCATGCAGGAAGGACTATAGAGAAGCTGTAGAAACTGTTTGGAATTAAAAAGAAAGCTTCCTGGACTTATTTGGAGGGTAAATGGCTTCTGTATGGTATAAGGAAATGTACAGCTATACAGGTAGGAAATGCTTTTGTAATGGGTTGGTTAAAATAGAAGGGTATTGCATTATATAGTGATAGAATCTGGTAATTATGTCTCTATTTCTTTTTTCTTTCCCTTAGATAGGGTTTTTTTTTTCTTTTGTTTTTGTTCTTTCACTTTTAATTAGGAAAGTGTATGTGTATGCTCTGTTCAATAAAATAACAGGATGATGTTAGTATAATAAATGTTATGAAAGACTGTGAACTTGAAATGTTTAAAATGTTACATTTAGGTTGTCCTCTTTAGTATTTTTAAATATATTTTATAGGGATACAATTATTTAGTCAAATGCTTTGTGTAGTACAGTTGTTATTGTTACTTAGAGTATGTTACAAGTTTTAGCAGACTGTTACCTTTGGAGAAGGACAACTACCTAAAACAGTTAGAACATTTAAACAAAAATAACCTTAGGACTGTATTGTTATGTTTAACAACTGTTTCCTTTCTCTGGAATTAATAATTAATAGTGTATATGACAAGAAGTTAAAATGTATTATTCTCATTGCTGATTATTAATATTGTGAGCTATTAGTTAAACTGGATTTTCACACAACAATTAGTAAATGTGTTTGACTATATTAAGTATGTCCAGAACTGTAGTTAGGTAATTAGTAGTGTTTATTAGGGAATGTTTGGATTAAGCTTTGTAGATTTAGAGATAGTGGTTGTAGGTTTTTTGCATAAGGTTTTTGGTTTAATTTGTAGAGTTAGAAATTTAGATAAACAGAGATATTCAAAGGATGTGAAAAACCTATGTACATCCTGGTCCAGAGAAATAGTGGATAAGCACTGGGTAGGGATGGGATGTCAGATTTGCTTCCAAATAATCTATGGTATGTTAATACACTGTAATCTAAGGTTGTCTTTCAATAGTAGGAATAGGACTACATTTTTGAAGAGCTACAGATGTGGATAATAGAATCTTGGAATGTTAAAGGACTCCAGAACATGAAAAAAGGAAGCTATTTTTACATTTGTTTTTCCAATCAAAAGCAGACTTTATTTCATTGCAAGAAACTCATTTGACTAATGATCAGTGGGATATACTGAAGAATAAGAAATGGATTAGGGAGATAGTGGCGGCGGAAGGGACAACGAACAGTGCAGGAGTGGCAATTATAATTAAAAACCGATACCAAGAAAAAATATTAGATGTCAAAATAGATAAAGAGGGAAGGTGGTGTTTAGTGGTTCTGATATCTAAGTTCTATGATAAACCTATATTACTCATGAATATATATGCCCCCTCTACTAATCAGCACCATTTTATAACTTCACTTTACTCCATTTTACAACAATAACTGTTATATATTAATGGGAGGTGACTGGAATTCATATCAAGATCCCAAGTTGGACAAATTTGGTTCATCCAAAGCTTTTAATAGACAGGCAATGATAGCATTGAAGGAATTTAAAACTGATTTTAAACTATACGACCCATTTATATATACACACACACAAAAGAAAGCAGAGAATTTTACTTTTTACTCAAGCTGCCATAAAATGTGGTCGAGAATTGATTTTTTTTTATTTCGGAAGTATTGATATCTGTTGACCCATGTGTGTCTACTCAAGCCAGACAATTATCGGACCATTCAAAGATCACACTAACACTCAACAATAATAATATGAGTAATAGGAGACTTCGAGGATACAATTGGTCTTTAAATCCATATTTACTAAGGAAAGAGGACATATTGAAAGAAGTTAGAGACACTTGAACAGTTACTTCATAACTTTCTTAAAAACAGACATCCAGTTGATATAGAATGGGCTACAACCAAAGCCCAAATAAGAGGGATTTTTCTTCAGAAAGCTACTTACTATAAAAAAATGCAAAATAAGGAACTATTAGACTTGGAAACCAAAATTAAGTCACTAGACCAGGAGTTAATGAGGAACTATAATAAACAAACAGAAATAGTCTTATTAAAGTGTCGAAAAGAACTGTTTTTACTACACAATAGTAAACTGTCATTTTATGAACAGAGAAATTTAGTGAAATATGCGAATCATATTCAGACTCCCTCAAAAGCATTAGCACGCATTATTAACCAAGCGAAATCAACATTATTAATATCAAAAATAAACTATAATAATAGAGCATATACTAATAAGGCAGATATCATGAATACTTTTGAAAAAATATTTAATCAGGTATATGGTGATCAGCAGACAATTTTACCAGATAAAGCTAGGAAAGATTTCTTGCAGAAGATCATATTCCCGAATATTGATAATGAGTCCCATAGAGATTTAATTAAACCAATTTCAGCGGAGGAGGTAGCAGAGATAATTAAAAATCTGAGACCACATAAAGCCCCAGGCCCGGATGGATTGACCTCTGAATTTTATAAAACTTTTAACGAGATTCTGAGTAAAATACTTTCACAGACATTTAATTATATAATTCAAAATAAAATCAATGATCCTCACTTTAATGCTTCTAAGACTATTTTGATACCGAAAGAAAAAGGTGACGCTAAAAACCCAGATAATTACAGACCCATTTCACTATTGAACATAGACATGAAAATTATGACATCCATCCTGGCAAATAGAGTGAAAAAGGTCACAAATTTATTAATATCAGAGGAACAGGCGGGATTTATGGATGGGAGACAGACCACTGATAATACATTAATGCTTCACACATTAATTTCATACGCCAAATACAAAAATCTTAATATTTATGCACTCATAATTGACACACAGAAAGCATTTGACAGAATTAACTTGGTATACCTATTTGATATGTTATCATACTTTAATTTACCTTCGGATTTCATTCTAACATTAAGGAAAATATATAATAACGCATATACAAATATATTTATCAATCAAGAATGCTCTAAAAGAATACAAATTAAAAATGGTACCCGACAAGGGTGCCCATTATCTCCTATTTTGTTTAATCTTTATTTGGAACCATTATTTTTACACATTAAACAAAATGTTTTTTACAATCCTCCAACACTATATGGTATGAAAATAAATATGGCTGCTTTTGCAGACGATTTAAATATATATTGTACCACACCAGTGTCAGACACCGAGAAAATATTAAAAGCAATATAAGACTTTGAGAAAATCTCTAATTATAAACTGAATTTTAAGAAATCCAAAATATTCCCATTAAAGACTCCTACACCTTTTTCATTGCTACCATTAATAGGACAAGTAGTGACGGAAGAAAAAACAAAATATCTGGGTATTATATTTTCAACTGATAATACAGATTTTTTTATAAACAATGTTAAGTCAACTTGGGATCCGATAACATTGGACTTGAAAAGATGGAGTAAACTGAAACTACCAATGATGGCAAGAACTGCAATTATCAAAATGAATGTTCTTCCCAGAATATTATATATACTTAGAGCTACACAACTTAGAATCACGAGGAAATTTTTTAAACAGCTTCATATAGGACTAGGGAGATTTCTTTGGGAACCTAGGAAAACGAGGATAACATATGAGAAACTGATGGCTCCAAAGAATAGAGGAGGTTTAGATTTACCAGATTTTGAAACTTATTACTTGATAATTAATGCCAACAGAATCTTAAGGGTGATTCACTTTGATAGAGGCAGTCTGAAATGGGCGCCAAAATGGCTGGTCTTAACCTACAGACATGTAACTAAAGTGGGAATTAACTGTAAAGCTCTACCCTTTCTGAATAGAGGAACACTCAGTAAATATGACTTAATGGAACATATTAAAAGTTATGTAACTTCAATTCAAAATCTTTTTACCTCATTAAACCTACTAAAATATATGATGGTGTTTCAACCATTTCACAAGAACCCAAATTTAGTAATTGGGAATAAGTTGATAGACTTACAAAAATTCCCCCTAATAAAGGATTTAATTGTATTGGATCTCTACCCCTGTCTTGGGGTATCAGTTCATGATATTTTAAAAGAGAAAAGTCTTCCTATTTCCTATCTAATTATCATGAGACAACTTAAAGATCTGGCTATAAATTATTTTAATAACTTTGATTTTAATGAAGAGGAATTAAATATATGTCGTAATCTGTGGGAAGCTCTGATACAAGATAAAAAATACATAACTACTTCATATAAACTGATAAAAGAGATGAAATAAAATAAACATATTCTCTTATCGAATTATTGGAGGGAAAAATTAATATTAGTTGACGACAGCAAGATCTTGGAAGCATTTAATCTAACATTAAAGTCTGTGTCTCTTCAGAAATTACTATTCACACAATTGATGATATTTAACAATGCGTACTATACCCATCTTATTCTTCATAAATTTGACTCAAAGAACTCGCCTAAATGTCCATATTGTACAGACCAGACAGCTGACTTGTTTCACATGTTTTGGAGTTGCAAATGCATTTTTAAACTTTGGAATTCATTAAAACTTCAATTACAGAAAATGGGATACCAGCATTCAACACTCTCTTGGGAATTTATGATCTTACATATTCCTCCAGATAACTTAGATAAATCAAAAAAGATCATAATCATGAATATTTGTTTATTAATGAAACTATACATAGCTTCAAACTGGTTGAACCCGACTCAGACATCTTGGGAAAATTTTAGAATATTAGCAATCAGACACATATTAGCGCATAAATTGTTAATCAATGACCATAAGAAAAGCATAAATAATATAAAAATATGGGAGCAAATCTTCAATATTGTGTTGGCCTAGGGGTTCTTATCCACTATTACTTAGGACATATATTTATAAGACTGATTCAATCTTAGATTTGACACAGATCGTAACAATAATACAGACTGTTGACTTTTTCATGTTGCATTTCATTTTTAATAATTTGTATTAATATATAATGTTTATATAGCTTTTGGAAGCAATCATGTATATATTGTATATATTTATAGTGTGTAGTTATGTAATTGAAAAACAATAAAAGACGGATTATTGAAAAAAAAAATGCGCTGCATGTGCAACAAGTAGCAAGATAAATAACTTTTTCTGCTCTACAGTTTAAACATTTTACTATGTCTCCATGATTAATAATGTTCAAAACTCCATTATCCTTATTCACATTAATATAGGAACAATATGCACAGTGGTGACATTTTCTAGTCGTAGGTACACCCCTGCTCGTACAACTTCTTTCCAGCATCATCTTAACATTCTGCCTGTTTTTATATGTGAAAAATGGTGGAGATTTAAATAAATGACAGATATTACTATCAGCTTGTAACAACATCCAGTTTCTATTGATAATCTTTTCAATAGCCTTAATATCAGTTGTATAATGCAACACCATATTTGTATTCGGTGTTAATACCCTAGTCATTTTGTTTTCCATAGTGTTAACTGTGCTTGTCGCCCCATGTTTTATAATGAGTACATATTTATCCTGTCTCCCAACCCAAACTTCACCTATAATTTTCTCCAATAAATCTATGGGATATCCCCTATCAATAAACATTTTTTTAATTACTGTAAATTCTTCTAAACAATCAGAAGAATCAGAAGTAAGACGTGAAGCTCGGATTAACTGACGCTTGACTGCCTCCTTTTTTCTGATAAATGGGGTGGCAACTCGTATGATGCAAATATGTGTTACAAAATGTAGGTTTCCTAAACATTCTAGTAACAAGAGTAGCATCACCTTTGTTAAATGAAAACTTCAAAAAGTCAGAACTACTTTGCATAAAATTGAAAAACATTTCTAACTGTTTTCTAGTTTTAAGAAGTAGGGTTAAATGAATACATTTCAATTTCAAGTGAGTTGAAAAAATGTTCACTTACATTTTAAAGTGTATGAAGCATCTATTATATTCAGTACTATGGTTGTAACATCTAGTTACTGTTGCTTTATTTCTGTTTGTTATGTTTAATTGGTTGATTAGTTTTATTGAAAGTTTCAAATGGGTGTGTCTTTGTATTGTATTTAAAAGTTTTTACTTCACTATTTGTCTTGGTTCTGAGGATGTCTTAATGTAGACGAATGGGTTTAACCAAATGGATTTGTTACTTTCAAGATTTTTAGATTAAAACTGTGTTTTAGCCTTCTGACTGGCTTCATCATCTTTATTATTGGAATTGTTTCCCAGCCTGGATACTTGTGGATTTATTTTAGCTAATGTTAAATGAGTATGTTTAAATACAATAAGTCATATTTAAATACGAGGAAGTGAATAGAAAAGAAGAGGGAGAAAAAAGTAGAATAACAAGGGAACGACTATAAAGGTGGTGTGATGTGACATATTTATGCATAAGGGAGTAGAGCAAATAGGGTAGCTGTGATGTGTACAATTGGTTGAAGGTATGGAGTGGGTGAGCTTAGCAGAGTCTAAGCAGGTATAACTAGAAATAATAGCAGCAATGTAATTCACAGAAATTAAATATGGCTTTCAAAAATTGTAAAAGCAGTTTAGCGATACAATCAATTAATACGTGTGTCAACTTGCCACTGCCAGTCTAACTTAAATAGAGGCAAAAATGTGATATTAGCTTTTGGTCCTCAGTAAGAGAGTGATGCTATAGCTATGCAGTATAAACCTATATACACAAATCTACAGATATTGCAAGGAGGAGAGATAGCAGGCAAGCAAGAAAGTGCAGGCTGCCATCTACAGTGGGGTGTAGATTATTAATTACACAGGGAGGGGAAAATTAAGATGCAGAGGGATAATGGAAACTATTCTAGTTCTGAAAACAACAAAAAAGCAGACCATTAAGTACACAAAAAAAAAAAACAGAGAAGAGATATTAAACATGCTACTATTTTGAACAGAGCATGACAAAGATGACAACAGAATGAACAAGTAAATTCCCCTTACACTAAATTAAAGGCTGCAAACTTTTGCAGGTCTAGCTGTTGTATTTACTCTGCTTTAGTCTGGGGAGGTGGAGTGTGTCCCTGATATATACATGGCTGGATTTTTGTGGATTTCTTATGGGTGTCATGAGCTGAGATTCCAGAGCACATTTATCATCACCGACAATACATCTGGTACCTCGTCCTTTCACCTTCAAAGTAAGAATCATGGAACATTTGGGTGATATCCGTAATAGAAGCATGAGGAATCCTGTTGGTGAACATTTCAATGATATACATGGTGGAAATTATGGATCATTCTTCTTTAGCATATTACCACAACCTGTTTTGTATATGGGAAAACCGATAAGGTGTTAAATGAATACATTAATTAATTGAAGCCTTTGGATGCATTCATGTGGTGACCTCATACTTTTGTGCTTAGCCTCCCTGAGCAACAGAAAGCAATACTGGTAGCAATATGAGGGCACACTTATTATTATGTGTATAATAGGTGCCAGGGTTTAATTTACAACATATGGGATGTTTCAATTCTCATTACTGTTAAGAAGTCTGAGGCACACTTAGTCCCGTGTTTCACATTTAGTCCTCAGTAAGACAGAGTAATGCTATGCAATATAAACTTATATACGTAAAACTACAGATATTGCAAGGGGTAGAAATAGCAAGCTACAAATATTCCAATAGACTGTGTTGGTGGGAAGAGATTAAAAGGACAGCTGTACACAATTAGTGTTCAAGACACAAAACTGGCTTAATTCCCATGTGGAATCAGTTAATTTCTTTGGTCAGCACATAAAGGGAGTCTGCTCTTAAGTCATTACTTTGATAATGCAGTAGCGGAAAATATTAATTAAGAAAGTGCACTCTGCCACTTACAGTGGGGTGTAGATCATTAATTACAGAGAGAAAGGGAGGGAAAAAATTAAGGTGCAGAGGGATAATGGAAGCTATTCTTTTTCTGAAAACAACAAAAAAGCAGACCACTAAGCACATAAAAAGTAGAGAAGAGACATTAAACTTGGCACTATTTTGAACAGAGCATGACAAAGATGATAACAGAATGAACAAGTAAATTCCCCTTACACCAAATTAAAGTCTGCAAGCTTTTGCAGGGCTACCTGTTGCATTTACTCTGCTTTAGTCTGAGGAGGTAGAGTGTGTGTGCCCTGAAATATACTATGCTTGATTTTTGTGGATTTGTCATGGATGTCATCAGCTAGGATTCCAGGGCATGTTTAGCATCACCACCAATATATCTTGTACCTCGTCCTTTCAACTTCAAGCTCACAATTTATACTAGGTGAACCCCTCCGTAATTATAACTCAGTTAATACTCTTAAAGCGTCTTGTGACAAATGCATTAAAGAATTCATATACAAATATACATTTAGCAAAATACATAGAATTTTGAATAATAAATAAATAAATTCATTCAAAGCTGAAAATCTTAACGTATCATAACAACTTAATTTAATTTAAGTTGATCTCTATAAAAACACTTTGGATGAAGTGTTCTAAAATTCAAAATCAATTTACTCTCTAATTCATTTAACTTCTATGTATGGCATTGTTTAATGTGCTGCAAGAGGTAGTAGGTCCATTTGCTTGCGGGCATTGTAAAGTGTGTAGTAGGGTGAGAAACATCTCTGGCACTAGCATTAATGAGTGGAAATTCACTTCCAAAGGAAGACTTACTTGTAAGTCATGTGGGATGATTTATATAGTGGGATGTGGATGCAAGAATACCAAATGATATATAGGACAGACTAGCAGAGCTGTAAAGGTTAGAATCATGGAACATTTGGGGGATATCTGTAATAGAAACATGAGGAGTCCTGTTAGTGAGCATTTCAAAGATATACATGGTGGAAATGATGGATCGTTTTTCTTTAGCATATTAGCACAACCTGTTTTGTATAGGGGAGGGGACACCAGTAAAATGTTAAATGAATACATTAATTAATTGAATCCTTTAGCTGCATCCATGTGGTGACTTCATACTTCTGTGCTTAGCCTCAGTGAGCAACAGAAAACAATACTGGTAGCAATATGAGGGCACACTTATTATTATGTGTATAATAGGCTCCAGGGTTTAATTTACAACATATGGGATGTTTCAATTCTCATTACTGTTAAGAAGTCTGAGGCACACACAGTCCCTTGTTTCGTACTTTTCTCATTGTTCTTCCAACTCTGTGATGTTTGCTAGCTGAAATTAGACTTCCTATGAGGTGTGCTCAGATAATGCTCACATATGCAGAGTGTTGAAAAATGGGAAAAGGGGTTGTGGATGGATGGATATGATTGTGTACAGAATATATTATTTGAAAAAATAGAAATGAAGTTGACAGAATTCTGGAAATGGAACCTAAGAACTGCAGCATGCCCTTATACTGCAATACAGTGCCAGAAATGGAAAAAATGAACCCAAGCATCGGGTGTGAAAATAGAATCCACTGCCTTTTGATCTACCAGCATGAAAGGCAGATGTGCTACTGTAACAGAAACAGAACTAAATGTGAAATACAGAAAGTCCAAACTGTAGACGCTGTATTAATGCTTTCATTTGAGTATAAGGGGAATGACCCTGGGGTTACACAGCCATGTACATCACATATTCAGTCCCACTTATAAAATAGCCTGGTACAACATAACATCTCATAGTATTTGACATTGATTTCTTTATGGATGTACCTCTATATACAAAACATGCCAGGCTATTAATTGTAAATGTTGTTTGCTGAAGAAGTAGAAACGTTTTAAAATTATAACTCATGTAATTAGAACGTGTGACATTTTGGGTATTCATATTTATGGGAAATATAGTGTTTGTTCTATTTAATGAGGTCTCCTTTCCTGTTTTTGAATACGATGTAGGAAAATGACTACTTTACTAATGTTTTATTTTATTTATTGTTAATAAAAGTATAATTTTCTTTTGGTGCTGCTTTGTCTATCCACTGTATGATTTTTGTGGAGTTTTTTTGGTTCAAACCAGACTGTGAAAAGCGGAGTGTTTGGAATTGTGTCTGTCACTGATTTTTGCCAGCGTTAATGACCATCATGTTCCAGATCTGTGGCATAGAAGGATAAAGACCATTGTGAGTTTCTTCACTGGCTTTGGTGCCTATAGGAGCCATCAGGGAAAGTCCTTTGTAAAGGAAAAACAACTTTAATAAGCAGCATCTGTAGTTCCTCTGTTTTGGTTACTAAGAACAACTATTCCATTCTTGTTTGTCATCTGCTTGACTCCGTTGTCTTCCTGATGACATATTTCAGTGCCTGCAGTCTATTTCCTAACCAGGTACTGTTTCTCTGACTCTTTTGTTTTCTCAATAACCCTTAGTAGTATCATTTCTGTTTCAGTCATTTGAATTACTGGAAAATCATGTTGGCTCCTTGTATGTCGTCAGTCTGAATCTATCACCCTTCTTTTGACCTGGTCTCCTATTGACAGCTTGGCACTACTCTGCCCTTGTTTGCTGCCACTGGTGCTTATTGGCATTTGTTGGTCTAATCCGGGATCATTATTTTCCTACACTGACAACAGGGGTGACTTGCAGTTTGTAGTGACTACTGGTGGATTGCTGCTGATGCTTTTACTGCTTTTCGGGGTTACTGCTCAATTAAATTTTCTTTGATCTTAGCCCAAATATTTCCAAGACTATTGAACTTTCACACAATTCCATGATCTTTGCTGAGTGGTCCCATTATCAGGAATATTTTTTTATTGGTTGTCAGTTGCTGTGCCATCATATATCTCAGGACATTCTCCTATTTGTCAGTCACCAGCCATGTTTTGTGCTGTATCTTTGCTGCAAATTTGGGGCCAGATTCCAAAAGAGTTGCTCTCTGTGTAAGCCTGCCCTGATTCCAAAAGACATGCTGTCTGTATAAGTGACCTACTTTGGTGTAAAGCCTATCTAGAAGAAGGCATACACTAGTGTCCAGATTCCAAAAACCTGCTGTCAGTGTAAGTGGTCACTTACACTTATACTGAGAGCAAAGTCTTATGGAACCGGACCCTAGTGTTTCTGTTTTTTTTTTTTTTTTTGCGTGTTATACTTGAACTTTGAAACTGGCCCTTAAAACTCAACCTTCAAAGACAGACTTACTAGATTTACTTGACTTCAATGAAACATGGCTTCCCCACCTTAGCTGCCCCGTTAGAGAAATCTCTCCATATTCTAACAATATGGCCTTTTACGTTCAATCCATTAATGGTACCATCATTGAGCCTGTCACTAATACCAAACTACTTGGTGTCACTATTGATCACAAGCTTAAATTTGACATGCATATTAGTCAAACCATAAAGACAGTAAATAAGAAACTAGGTTCCATGTGTAGAATTAAGAACTATCTAACCCCTAACACCAAACTAACCATTGCTCGTACGCATCTCCTCTACGCCCTATTATATGCCTCTCCTATACTTTCATTCCTCAATAAAAGTGAGGTTAACAAACTCTCTGTTGCCTATAATCACATTGCTAAATTTGTAACAGGTGAACCTTATCGCACTCACCACTGCCTTAACCTAAGGAAACTTGACTGGTTAGAACTCCCCAATCTTCTCAAACTTCACCAACTCACTGAAGCATTTAAAATAATTAAGACACCGGACAAAACCCCCACACTGAGTAAAATTCTGACTCCCTACTCTAATCTTTCCTGCCTGCGATCTGCAAATAGCGTTCTGGTACAAACTACTAAATCTAATAACTCTGGTGGCGATGCTCTTTATGCCAATTCCATAGGAAAGATCTGGAATGCCCTTCCTAATAACCTAAGACTTATTACCTCGCTTAGCCAATTCAAAAACAATCTTAAAGAGTTTTTTAAGTCACATTGGCTATGCCCATGTGCTAATCCAGACTAATCCTAAAAGTCCCCTACGCCCTACAGTCTCCTGACTAAGGGCTTCTCTCTCTTCTCTTAGTGCAAGCTATTCACAATTGGAGCTGCTCAGTTCCACCAAATCCTTCATCTCTGCTCTTTCAAAGGATTCAGACTCCTCTTGGTCTGCCTGCCCCAAAAAGGCCTAGGGTATTACTGTGGAATGTAGTTGGTTCTTAGGTTATAATAGTTACCTCTATATCACTAAATATTTCAACTGTATCGATTCTCACATATCTTCTCTTGTGATTATTCTGTATGTATACCTATGTTTTAATGGAGGTGTTCTAGCTTGACCTTGATTGAAAATGTTATTGTATTTCCAAATTTATATGTATGTAAATTTATGTTTAATGTGGAGCTTTTCACCCCGGGTCTCCGCTGAAAATGGATATTATCCAGTTGGACTAACCCGGTCAACAAATGTAAAATAAAATAAATAAAATAAATAAATACATTGGACATTCCTTATTTATATTTAATTTGCAAGCATATTCAGTTTTACAACAATACTGTAATTTATTGGCTGTAATAGTTCAATTTTTGCCTTATTTTTTAGCTTTAGTAAGGATGTGTTGTTCATCTGCTGATCTAAGCCATGTCTCCTAGAGTTTATTATACTTGTTTTATTGCATCTGTTTGCATCACTTACATGATCATTATT
The DNA here is from genome assembly GCF_019279795.1 of Protopterus annectens. Lineage (NCBI taxonomy): Eukaryota > Metazoa > Chordata > Ceratodontiformes > Protopteridae > Protopterus > Protopterus annectens. Next base: position 797,772,262 of record NC_056735.1, read on the forward strand.
ATAGGCTTTTGCTTTCATGCATATTGACTACCTTGTTTAAGTTTGGTTATTCCTGTGTTTCCTTTTTCTACCTTGGTTTATTAAGTAATACCTAACATTCTGTGCATAGCTCTTTTAAATTATAAGGTGGTTACAGATCTGTATGCTTTCTATGTACTTGTTCTTTCCTACTTCCCACTGGCTATAGTATTGCATATGTATATTTTTTCTTTCCAGTTTGCTTTGGGATGGTATTCTATATTTTAGCATACAAACCCCTTTGCTTGTGACCTGTAAAACATTGTTCTTTTTTCCATATTTTTGTTTTTGTTTATATTTCTATGTACCATGTTCATTAGCTTTAAATATTTTCATTGCTATGTTATATTATTGTCTCATCAGGACTAGCTCTTATTTTTTATAACATTATATTAATATGACTGTTGTAACAATTTTTTTTAATTTTTATGACTGTTTTCTATTTTATCTCTCACCATGGCAAAACTCCTTTTTTTAAGCCTTGCAGGTATCTGAATATTTTATGCAGGTACAGGGACAGTCAGTGGAGACAAGATACTTCCAGGTACATCTTGGCAAGGGTCCTTCTGACCTCTATCACCCTGCCAGGGAAGAAATACCATAGGGATATGTGTCTTGTTTTGATTCAGGTAGCACCCTGAATTCCAATCCCTAGGTGTATGGAAGCCATCTTCCTATGACTTACTTTTGTTCCTATACACTCATTTTAGGCCTGTTCATAACAAGCCTCTAATTCTTTCAGAGCTACTGTATATCAGACTTCCATTTAATGCAGAAACCTGGCTTGTTCATGACTTTGTTTACATTTGTCAGTTACTGCACTGCGTTCTTCTCCATTATCCAGGGATGTAAACAGGATAGGATTAGGGATAGCATTACCATCTGTTATATTTAATTTATTTTATTTTATTTTACATTTGTTTACCGGGCTGGTCCAGCTGGATACATGTCCATTTTCAGCAGAGGCCCAGGGAGAAAAGCTCCAAATACAAACATTAATATCAGAATTTACAGATGTAGTTCAGTGAAAAAAAAAGATAGTAGTGTTCTTACATGTGCATGTTCTTACAGAAGCAACAATTAGAAATTAATTACAGACTAGGGGTATACAAATTACGTATGATAGTAGAAAAGTTTTAGTATAAGATTTGTATGAAGGAGAATTGATGGTACTAGTAGCAAATTGAAAGCTAGTCAGGGTTAGTGCAGGGGCAGATCCAGTGAGTTATGAGGTGAGTTCTGAGTTGGGATTTGAAACAGGGAAGAGAAGAGATAGCAGTGAGATTGTTAGGAAGAGAGTTCCAAGCTTTACCTATTGTGTTTGAGAAATAGGATTTGCCTGCCAAAGTATTGGATTTTCAAGTTGATATAAGAAGTTTGTTAAAAGAACGTAGGCTTTTGAGGTTGCAGTAAGGAGTGATAAGGGAGGTGAGTATAAGGGTGTTAGTAGGTTTGTACAGGATTTTATGGGGTAAGGAGAGCTGGTGATATAAGATCAGATTTTGCAGCTCAAGCCATCCTAATTGCTTTAAGTTTATACAGTGGTGGGTTCTAAAAGTAGAGCCAGAGGCAAATCTGGCAATACTGTTATAGGCAACAGCCAGTTTGCTGAGGTTAGTTTTGGACAGGTATGTGTAAATAGGGGAGGCATAAAGGAGGGAAGAAATCAGATGGGAATGGGCAATTGAAGTTCTGGAAAGTGGAGTAAGGAATGGTTTAATTCTACATGGAGCCTAGTTTTCTGTTAACTAATTTTATAGTGTTGTTAATGTGATAGTCAAAGCATAAGTTATTGTCTATATCTACTCCGAGGAGCCCGGTAGTGGGGTCAGGTGATATGTTAGTGCCATTACTAAACAAGACAGAGAAGTTGAGAGGAGAGGATTTTCGGGTAGGGGAGAACAGTAACAGTTTGGTCTTCTTGGGGTTTAAGATTAAGCATCATTTTAGAAACCATGTTTCAACAGTTTGGAAAGTCTGTTGGGTGATAGAGTGCAGTTCGGAGGGGGATGAAGCAGAACAAATCAAAGTAGAATCATCAGCATATTGTATACAAGTTGTAGAGGGAATACTGGTATGAAGATCATTAATAAAAATAGAAAACAGAAGGAGGCCAAGTATTGAACCTTGTGGGAATCCGGGGGTAATGGGCAGGTGGTTGGATAAGTTATTGTGCCAGAGCACTGCCTGTTGTCTGTTATGAAGATAGGAGTGGAACCACATTATAGCTCTTGAGTCTAGTAAGAATGTTTTAAGTAAATTTAACAGTATCTGGTGATTGACCATATCAAAGGCTTTGGATAGGTCAATAAAGAGAGCAGAGCTAAGGATATTATTATTTTGATTTTTGTTGATAGAATCAGTAAAGGAAAGGAGGGCTGAAGTGGTGCTGTGGAAATGTCTGAAGCCATGTCGACAGTCAGCAAGTAGGTTGTTATTTAACAGATGATTAAGAAGTTGTTTTTGGATGCATTTTTCCATAATTTTAGCCAGGGGGAGAGTAGGGCTATGGGTCAGTAGTTTGAGAGTTCTGTTGAATATCCACCTTTATGCAGGGGAATGACATGTGAAATTTTCCAGACAGAAGGAATATAGCCTTCGACGATGGTTCTGTTAATCAGAATGGAAATGGGATAGGCTAATGATTTGGCTGCAGTTTTTAGATACTGAGTAGGCAGAAGGTCAGCAGATCGAGAGGAGGCTTTAAATTTATGGAGACGAGAACAGATAAGTGATGTAGGTACTGTTTGCAGTTGAACTGTGGGAATAGAAGTGTTAGGGAAGGTGGACTGAGAGGAGATATCCGGGGATAGTTGATTAGCTAGAGAATGGACAGTTTCAATAAAGAATGTATTACAGGCATCAGCGGTTTGTTTAGGGTTGTTTTGGGAAGTGCCTATGGGGTAAGTGGTGTCAGAGTGGCCAGGTTTTAAGAGACTATTTATTCCTGCCCAGAACATTTGTGGATTTTGTTGTTGTAAATGGCAGTAGTAGTTTCTTTTATCTAGAAGTACAGCTTTTTTAGTGGAGTTTCTGATTTGTCTAAAGTTAAGTTGGTCGGTGGGATCTTTAATGCTACGGTATTTGGTCCAGAGTTTATTTTTCAGAATAATTTTATGCCGTGTATCTTTAGAGAGCCATGGGGCTGGTTTTGAGCTAATTCTAATAGATCTTAAGGGAGCATGAGAGTCTAGAATAGAAAGGAACATGGAGTTGAAGTAAGCTACAGCATCATCCAGAGGCAGTAGTTTAAGAGGGGACCAGTTGCAAGCATTGATTTCTGCTAGGAAGCTTTCAGGGTTAAAGTTTTTATTTGTTCTGACCATTTTATATTTTTTCACACTGAGCTAATTGAAGGAAGGACACTGAGCAAACTCGGATCTATAGTTAACATTAAGTATCCTGTTTTTTTGCTTATTTTGTTCGATTTATTTATAGCACTTTGTGTACTGTATATTTTTCTAGCTAGTTTCACTGTGTGTGAGGTATTAACTGGAAATTGTCCACTTTTATTAAGCATCTGTTGGGTTGTTTGCTTCTGGTAACTTGTTTGCAGTTAAATGCTTTCTCTAGAGGCTCCTTTAGCTGTTTAAAACTTTCATTTAAAGGCTGACTGCTGCTTTTCTGCTGTGAGAAACATTTCTGCAGTTTGTTTCCCACCCTCTCTCCCTACTGGTATGTTGTCCTTATAGTTGGTGGCTTTGCAGTTGCCCGCCCCTACTGTAAATTTCATCTGGGACCCACCTCCCAGTCTATTGTCATTACCTCATTCTACCTAATACAGGGAGAAAATTTGAGAAGGCCAATCAGCTTTAGTTTCTGCTACTCCTTTCTCTCTTACCACTAAAAAAAAAAAAAAAAAAAAAAGGTTTCTGGGCTTGTTTCCTGCCTTTCCTGTGGGTAGTCTGGTCTGGATATAGATTTGCTGTGTCCGGGACTGTTTGTGGGCTTCTGGGCCCCCAAGCCTTTCTGTGTTGGAGGGAAGCCTTCTAGCTTAATTTTGTTTCTTAGAACTAGCCAGTTTTTTTTGTTTCAGCACTCAAGTCTGTTTCTTTGAGCACAGCACTTGTTCAGAACTTATTGTAAGCACTAAATAAGCTACAAATTACTACAGCACTCAACTTTGCTCACTGTCTAGAGGATAACAGTTTCTAGTACTTAACAAATAAGCACCTATCCAGGCATGTCTAAGAGTCAGCTCCCAGTGTTTTCTCCTGTCTACCTGATGAATCTGGGCATCTTGGGGCAATGCGGTAATTGCCTCATGTACACAGACAACCCTCTCTTCCTACCACCCAACACTACAACCTGTGAGAGATGCACTTATATAGCCAAACTGGAAGCAAAGCTCTCTTCACCTAACACTGGACTAGACAGTCAAGAGGAGAAGGTAAACACTTGCACCACACCACACTCAGCACATAGTCCCTCAAAACCTACACCACCAAAACACACACATAGAAACACAAAACACATACCTACATTCATGGAGGCTCTCAGTAAAAACCCGCCCAAGCAACAGGGACCTCCCAAGCAGAAACACAAGCAACCTCCACCCCCCAACACAACCCAAATGACACATAGCCCACAAACTCAGTGTGCCATCCAACCACAGCTCATAAGGCATAACAACATACCCAACACTCTAGTCATAGGTGACTCTATAGTCAGGCACACTGATGTTCCACTCACCAGGCTAAACAAGGAGAAAGTTACTGTCAGCTGCCTGTCGGGTGCCAGGATCCACCACATAATGCATGCACTCAGGTCACTCCACAACAAGTACAAATATGACTCTCTCATTGTCCATGTTGGTGTGAATGACCTGAGACGTACCTCCTTGGACTACATGAAAAGGGACATGGAGGAGCTGTCCGATCTTGTAGCCCAGGCAGGTATGACCCTAGCTCTGAGTAGCATCATGCCATCACCCAGAATGATACCACAGTACAAGGACAAAATGATTGACTTCAACAATTGGCTAAGCTTCTGGTGTCATTCTAAGGGGATCCAGTATCTGTCTGCCTGGGATGACATGATCGACAAACCACAATGTTTTGCCAGAGATGGCCTGCACCTGTCGCCCCTGGGATTTCTGATACTGGCTAAGGCTCTAACCACCCCTATAGTGTCTTTTTTAGGCAAGGTTCAAATGACAAATTCACCACCCTAACAGGTACAGGTAAGAAGAATCTGTGGGTATTGCTACTCAATGCTAGAAGTCTAAACCTCAAAATGTACTCATTCGAGGCACTCCTTAAAATGGAGAACATCGACATCTGTGCAGTGACAGAGACCTGGTTCAAGGCTCCAGAGAGTACCCCTGCATCACCAGGCTATAATTCATACCACACCTTTCGGCCACCTAATCTGGACTGAAACACTAAAGGAGGAGGCGTGTCCATATTCATTAAGGATATCCACACCTCCAGGCTAGTTGCTCAGCATAATGCATCCGAGATTATCCAAGTGCAACTAACTCTGGGCAAGACCGCAATCCAAATTGTAGCTTGCTACAGATACCCCACCATGCCCCAGGATTCCCACTTCTCATTTCTTAATACATTGGAAAATATTAGGGTACAACCTAACACCCTAATAATGGGTGATTTCAACTACCCTACCATTAACTGGGAAAACTACTCATGTACCAACTCTTGTGCTCAACGTTTTCTGGAATTCATAAATTCCAATGCCATGGATCAGCTTATCCATGCCCCCACCAGGGGCAGCAAAATCCTAGACCTGGTTATTACCAACATGGGCAACCGGTGCTCCAAACCAGAGGTCAATTCCTCGTTGGTCAGATCCGACCACAAGCTAATCACCCTAAACATCCACATCCCTCCCCCACCCCGTATTAGGGAAACCACAGTTAAAAATATCTCCAAAGCCAACTTCACGCTTCTTAAGACAGAAGTGGCAAACTTCACGACACCCATGCTGATGGACAATAGAGGTATGACTGCTGAATCCTACACAAATGCACTTTATAAGCACTTACACGAGTGCATGGATCATGCAATCCCTAACAGAACCAAGATGCTATCCTCCAAAAAAAGGAAGCCAATCTGGTGGTCCCCTACCATAAACAAACTCTACAACAGAAGAAAGAAACTGTTGCAAAAAAGAGTAAAATCCCATGATTGGACAAACTCCCTGGTCAGCCTCAGTAAGAAGCTGAGATCCCTCATAAAATCCTCCAAAGCTAGTTATGAAAACAAAATCACCACTGACTCTAAAGGCAACCACAAAGCATTCTATAGCTATGTCAAGAATCTCAATGGCAACACTCAGATCTGCTCTGAGTTACAGCACAATACACTAAATATACAGAACCAACTGATATTGCCAGCATCCTGGCAGATAGGTTCAGTGCTAACTTTACCCCCCTGTCATTCCCCAAAGGGCCCATCTCTATACCAGAAGAATGCAAAGTTCCTGTAATCACGGCTGCACAGGTAAAAAACACACTATCCAAAGCCAATAACACAGCATCTATGGGACCTGACAACATCCCAGACTGTGTTCTACATGAACTACAGAACGAACTGGCACCCCACCTAAGTACCATGTTCAATCATAGCCTCACCTCAGGCTATGTCCCCACTGAATGGTGCACAGTGACAGTTATCCCACTCCACATAGGGGGAGCCACCACAGACCCTGGAAACTAGCGCCCCATTAGCCTAACGAGCCTGGTCTGCAAGGCTATGGAATGTATCATCATGGAACTTATAAACAATGACATTGGTAATCTCCAAACTCAGGACCCCACCCAGTTCGGGTTTGTAAAAGGCAGATCATGTCTCCTAAACCTGATAGACTTCTTTGAAGCAGTCACCAAAGCCATAGATGAGGGTAAGGTGGTTCATACAGCCTAGTAGATCTCGCCAAGGATTTTGATACCATCCCCCACTCTGGAATTATAGCTAAACTCACTAAACTAGGTATAAATCCCTATGTCACAAGATGGGTTGCCAACTGGCTCACTGACAGAACCCACACTGTGAAAGTAGCAGACTCCAAATCCAACTTCAGACCAGTGACAAGTGGAGTACCACAGGGTTCAGTCCTGTGTCCTCTCCTGTTTGGTATCTACTTCTCTGAAGTACAGGCCAACACAGAAGGTCTTTGGCTAATGAAGTTCGCAGATGACTGCAAACTCAGAGCCATAATCAAAACTCCAAAAGATGTGGACATCCTACAAAAGGGCCTCGCTGAGACAGATGCCTGGTGTCAAAGCCATGGCCTCAAGCTCAATGCCAAAAAGTGCATTGTCATCCCTTTTGGTAAAAACTCTGTACCCATGAACTACCACATAGGAGGTAGTCTACTTAACACCGAAAGTGTGATAAGAGACCTTGGGACACAGGTGGACAGTAGTCTCTCCTTTGATAATCACATCGCCACAGTAGTCAGAAAATCCTTGGAAATCCTTCTATGTGGCACACCTCATCACAAAAGGTTTCTCATCCAGGAAAAAAGAGGTCATTGTTCCCCTCTACTCGTCACTCATTAGACCCATTATAGAGTACAATTCCCCTTTTGGTATGTACCTCACAAGACATCTACAACAACTGGAAAGGCCACAGAAATACCTCACAAAGAGGATTACCGGCCTCAAACAGATGCCCTATGCAGACCGTCTCAAAAAACTGCAGCTTTACTCCATTGCATATTGCCTACTCAGAGGCGATCTCTGCCTAACACACAAAGCTATGTCAAACCCAGAGCTTTTAGACATGCTCCACTTAAAGAAATCCCAATCCCTACGAGCTACATGCTCTAGGGACCTAAACCTTGTCACCACAATAAACAGAACATGCTGGAGGGATAGATTCCTGTCCCAGAGACCTCCCATACTCTGGAACAAACTACCTATCTATATCAAACAAAGCTCCTCATTAGCACTCTTCAAGAAAAGTCTTGATGATTGGATGGGAGATAGGAAATTCACCCCAGGGATCACTTCTGTGGCACTGCTCGACAGTGGCACAGGAAAATAATTTTCTTTGGTGGCGAAAGCCAGGGTACCTTTGGCTAGGCTTATATAGGCCCTAGGGCCAATAGCCTAGTACCTACCTATGAACCTATGAACCTATCCATACAGAGCAGCCTATATTCCAGTCTGATAAAGTGGTTATAAAGAGAATGTCAGTAGTAATTAGAGTGGAGTCTTTCCACAGTATCAATTAACAGAGAGTATTCCACCTATTCACGCTGAGGGAGGACCTAGCTTAGTTCTCAGGGTGCTACGCTTATGCATCATGGTATTATCTGGTTATTGGCCAACTATGGCCATTCGATGAATTATTTTATGAAGACAAGCACGTTCTCTGTTTAACATTTGCTGATAAGCCACTCACTGAATTTGTTATTCAATGCAGGAACATAAACCGTACTGTGGTAGTTTTAGTTTTAAAAATCAATCATCGCACTGTTGGATATGATACAGTTATTGTGGCTGCTCACCTCTTTTGAATATGTTCTTGCAGGAGGAAAAAATATATGTTTCTCCTCACTTATCTATTTATAAGAGTTCACCAACTATCCTATCAACTCATTACTCTGCCACCGATATAGTGTTATTCTCTGTGACTTTAAAGTCTTGGATAATGATGGAGCTCTGGTACTTGCACAATATGGCTGTATTATAAATGTATTCATATTTACTCAGGTTATTTCCTCTGTCATGTATAAATTCACACACATCAGACTTGATCATCCAACTGGATGTGAAGACATTTGACTTTTTGTTGAACCAGGTTTAAATCTGATGACATTTCCCTGCTATAGCATGGAGCCAGCATACTTTAGTTCCTGTGAACTTGAACTGAGGGAATCCAGTATTACAAATCATGTAATTTCTGATCTTTGTTCACCTACACTCCTTCAGTACTTTCTTGTGGAAGTTGTTGGTTTCTGTCTGCCCTGATGAGGAACTGTAACATGTCTGTTTTACCAACTCTTGATAAGTTACTTCTTTGTCATGTACACCCTTTCTTCAAAAGGCAACAGAAGCCATCATGGACCAAGAGGCATGTGTTCCGAGATGAGAGGGCCAGTTGTTGAATAGTTATTGGAGTTATGCTAGTGTGTTGAGTAGAAAACTTAATCTGGACAGTCACTGTGCAACATGATTGATGGATTTCAATCATATGACATCAGGCTTCCAGTTGAGGAAGATTTAAGTAGCACATAAGTAGACAGAGAGTGATACACAGACTGTGCAGCCTATAACTCAACACCCAACTAGCCGTGCCATCTCAACAAAATGAACTGAGTGCTCACTTTTTGTGATAAGATCACTATTATCAAATCTTTGTTTCCCATGTTCACATCATGGTCAGACTAACATAGTTACAGAAAGGGTATTTTCCTCTTCTTGCATAGACCTAGTCCGAGTTAGGACAAGCTCTCAACTATGATTTCAGACGTACTTCATGACTTAACAAGTTGATCCATGTCCATCTAGGCTGGTTTAGGCTAACTCAGATGCCAAGTTCAATAATCTAGCAGATAGTTGTGATGCGTCAAGCAACAAGTATCAGTAAATTAGCAGAAAAATTGAAAATTTTGACAAAGAATTGCAGGGGTTAAAGGACCGATGTCTTGCAAGAAATTATCATTTGGAGATAGCCAACAAAAATATTGCTTCTGCCTGCAACGATATGAATATTTTATTTGAATGTCCAGTAGACGGTGCCCAAAGACTAGGAATAAATAGTTTTGTGGCATGAGCTGAATTAGATCCATGTTACTACTTATATTTACTGTTGCTTCTAAAGCAATCAATAACGTCATACAAAACTGGAAAAAATTGAAAGCTTTTTCTAAAGAACTAAAGATTTGGGGAGATACATTTTTCTTCACCAATAAAAGAGCTACTAATTTGGGTAATAGATTTGAAAGATTATCAGGTAGTTTAAATGTATGAACTTTAATTGCTGTAGATTCTTTCTTGATGGTCTTTCCTTTAACATTCCACTGAGAGAGAAAAGTTATAATTCAACATTTCTTTAATTGTACATTAGTCACTGTTGTTTTCTCGATGTGATGCTTTCTATTTGAGTTGTGCTAATAGAATGTTAAATAACAGTATATGAACATATATATGTGATTAATACCTTAGATTAAAATGAAGCAGTCTTTAAACATGCAAAAGTTGTCCTACATACAAGAAGATGCTGTTCTTTGCTTTGAACTATAAAAACAGACACTTAGAGATAGTTCATAGGTTCTTGAGTTTTCTAAGCTTATGGCCAAAGGAGGACAAGAAGATGAGTTCAGCAATATCACCCAGTACTGTGGGAGATTAACTATGCCCCCATAAGCAGACTTTCTCCACATATTCTCAATCTGCTGGATAGGTAAGTGTAGCCTATTTAAGAAACAGAGTATAATTTGGATTAGATATCAGTCACACCATTTGGTATTGATTATGTGGTTTTATAAGTATAGGTTTCAAAATTGAGTGTTTCTTTTACTACTGGTTCTATTTATGTAAAGGAGTTCAGACTGATGGGTCATACATATCCCAGGAGGCTAAGAAAAGAAATCTCATCAACAGTCTATATGAGACTGAGGGACAGTGATTTCAGTCTATCAGTAGATAAAGGTAGTGAGACTTCAGATCTTTTTGGTAAGGAAATGTTGAGGTATCTCAAGCTGGTTTAGGTACTTAGTCAGATACATGCTTAAGGATCCATTATATTCAATGACTGGCCTGATAAGAGATGAACAAAAGTGGAACTATAACTTTTTCCATCATTAATGAGATAACATAAAGGATATATTGTGCAATGTAGAAGGATATTCTAACCACCACAGAAACATGTTGGTAAAACCAGAATTTATTATCAAAGTACATACAAAAGTCCCTGATGACTGTGTCAAATTTAAGTTGAATGTTATCTGTATGGAAAACAGTACTGGTGCTAGACTTACAATGGGAAACTATGCTACATTTCTTGGTGTTGAATGTAAGACCATAATTAACAGACCAAATCCATATCTTGCCAGAGAAATTTAGTATCACTATGATATTTGATAACAACTCCCAGTTTGCAACCATCAGTCAGCAAACTTGTGTAGCCATAGTTCCTTCCTATTGGCTTTTATGTCATAAAAATATATAAAGAAGAGAAGGTTACCAAGGAAAGAGCCCTGTAGAACACCACTGGTGACATAATAATGTTGAATCTAAATTAGATGTGAAAGAAATGAAATGTCAGTTGTTTTTATATAAATCAAATTTGTGTTCAAGGTGGAGGTGGGATTACATCAAGGATTATCTCTGAGCATTTTCTTATTTGCAATGGTGATGGACGGGTTGACAGACGAGATCAGACAAGAGTCCCCGTGGACTATGATGTTTGTGGATCACATTGTGACTTGTAGTGAGAGTAGGGAAAGTTTGAGGAGACCCCAGACAGGTGGAGATATACTCTAGTGAGGAGAAGAATGAAGGTCTGCAGGACTAAGGCAGAATATATGTGTGTGAATGACAGGAAGGACAGAGAAATGGTGAAGAGGCAGGGGGTAGAGTTGCTGAAGGTGGATGAGTTTAAATACTTGGGATCAACAGTTCAGAGTAATGGTGAGTGTGGAAGAGAGGTGAAGAAGAGAGGACAGGCAGGGTGTAGTGGGTAGAGAAGAGTGTCAGGAATGGATTGTGACAGATGGGTAGCAGTAAGAGTGAAAAGGAAGGTCTACAAGATGGTAGTAGGTCCAGCTATGTTATATCGGTTGGAGATGGTGGCACTGACAAAAAGACAGGAGTCAGAGCTGGAGGTGGCAGAGTTAAAGATGTTAAGGTTTGCACTGGGTGTGATGAGGATGGACAGGATTAAAAATTAGAATATTAGAGGGTCACATCAATTTGGACGGTTTGGAGACAAAGCCAGAGAGGTGAGATTGAGTTGGTTTAGACATGTGCTAAGGGAGGATGCTGGGTATATTGGGAGAAGGATGCTAAGGATGGAGCTGCCAGGTATGAGGAAAAGAGGAAGACCTATGATAGGGTTTATGGATGTGGTGAGAGAGATGCAGGTGGTTGGTGTGACTGAGCAAGATGAGAGGACAGGAAGAAAATGAAACAGATGATCTGTTGTGGCAAACGATAACTTGAGCAGCCAAAAAAAAAAAAAAAGAAGAAGAAGAGGACCAGGCTTTATTGAAACAATAAATTTTAAAAGTATGATAAAAACTAAAAAGTTAAAACAACAAAACCTTTTTAGTGTAAATTAAGTTAATGAACAAGATCTATATGATTGTTTCTTTTTAGCCATGTGATAAATGTCGTAGAGCCCTTTAAATGTTTTTTTTTACAATATTTAACATATGAGAGCAGTTACCGAAAAACACTAAAGCACTAATTTGTTACAATGGTTGTATCTGAACATTCTTTGGGTTTTACATATTAGAGACATCCATAAGGTCTCAGGGATTCACAGTCCCAATGAAGGTGGCTGTAATTGCGAAATGCTTCAGAAACTATCACTGAATGCTATTGTATATCATAATTTTCAGCAACTCTCTGACATTCCTTTTCTCAGTTCCTTATCTAGGAGAGTTGTACATGCACCACTTGCATCCTGTTTTACAGTAAGTGGAATTATGGACCCTTAAATATCTGGGTTTTGGTCTCACTATAAGAGTGAGTCTACTGATATTTGACTAATAAATTACCTCCTAATGGTCCAAAATCAATTGTGTTTATTCTATTTTGGTTCTGCTTGATTTCTGAATTTCATTGATTGTGTAGTTGAGGTCTTAAATATGGTTATAGGTGTTTGCTAGGGTAATGACCACAAGGGCCTTTGTAAGCCTAGCCATGCATCCCAAATCTCTGGCAAGTTCTCATACCCTTGATAAGTATAAGCAGGGACTTGGGAGATTAAACATTTACAAGCAGAGGTCTGAGAAATTAATAATTTACAGGCTGTTTCTGTTTACTAGAGACATAGGTGCCAAAAGCAAGGATGATTTTCCTGTCCCCCATCCAGTTGCCCAAGTTACACTTGGTATTGGTAGGAACTCAACTTCACATGGATGGGGAGCCTGTTCCAGAGAATGGGTAGCCCCTGGGACACATACCTGTTTCTCTAGTAAGTCCTATTTATATCACGGGCAAGGCTTAAGCCTTTAGAACAGGTAATTCTTGTGCTGTTTGCTTACAGATATGCAGGAGGTCCATCAAACTGGGGTCTGACAATGCCTTGAATGCCAGCCATAGATCTCCCCTCAACAGCCTATAGGAGACAGAATGTAGGGATAGGGCCTTGAGGCAGTTTGCATAGGACATGTTACTTATACCCCATATTCTTTCAGTGAGGTACCTCTGTAGACATTCCAGTTGTTGGATATGCCCTGTTAGGTACATAGTAAAGGGGGTGATGTACTCAAATGATACATTTGATGAATGCCAAATACAGTGGAACAATGACTTCATGACATCATCCCTTTTGTTTATAAGTTGCACAACATGTATGATTTCCTCACTTCGTAGACACATGATGGTCGAAGGGTAGATTATTGTCTACATGTGTCCTCAAGTCACTGACTACTGGATCAGATCTTAGGGGTGAGTTGTCAATATGATAGTTACCAGAACTGGATGACTTCCCAAAGGATACTATTATGCATTGCTTGGCATTTAGTTTTAGTCCATGGCTCAGAAATCAGTTATTTGTCTGTGTCAGCCCCTCCTGGGGAACATTTGTGATGGTGGAGGATTCAATGGTAGCTCCTAATTAGAAAATATCTTCTAATTTAGTCAGACAAAGGCCATTGACATTGGCCTTGACTTCAGAGAGTTAAATGCCAAAAGGATTGTTCCCAGGACCAATCCCTGAGGGACTCCACTTGTGACTAGCTTCTTTGTGGCGGTAGACTCCCCAATTCTAACTTCCTGGGTCCTGCCTGTGAGTCAGCTATCCATCTATTAGGTAACATAAGGGTTTGTACCTAACTTCTTGAGTTTGTCAACAATGCCAGAGTAGGGTATTATTTCAAATGCCTTGGCCAGATTAAGGTAGGCAGTGTAAACAGTTTTATTTTTATCTTTTGCCTTGGTGACACTCTCACAAAAGTCCACCAGGTTGAGTAAGTACAACGTGCCCTTGATGACAGCAAACTGGTTCATCCATTTCCATGATAATTCTTTCCAGGGCTTTTTGTATGAAACTAGTGAGACTTATGGGTCTATAGATAGCCCAACTTTTTGCAGAGGGATGACTGTTGCTGTTCTCCATTCACAAGGCACAAAGCCAGTTTGGAGGCTACAGTTAAATAGCTATTCAAGAGACCCTGATAGGTCATGTTTCATGCTATTTAGAAGACATTCTGGAATATTCTATGAACCCATTGATGTAGTGTTCTTGGCCATTAGAGGGTTCATTAAGAAACAGTTCTCTAGTGATAGCAGGGGGAGTTATATTAAATGGTATTTCCTTTGGGCAGGTTGAGGGAAGGGTAAAGCTGGAGCTGAATTTATCAGCCAGTAGGTTTGCTACATCTTCTGTTTCAGTGTAGGTGACTCCGTTAACAAAGAGCACTGTACACAATTGTGTATTGCTTTTGAGATTGTGGACATAGCTAAATAATGCTTTGAGGTTGTCCTTGGCCTTGGATGAAAAATGTACTTCAAATTTAACTTTGGTAGACTTTATTTGTCCTCTGAGTTGTTTGTTTCATTTGATGAGAGTGCTTTTATACTGCTGGGTGCTTAGCCTACTAATTTTTGACATGATTTTCAGTACAGTAGTTCTTATACTATTTGGTCTCAAATAGCACTGATTGTTTTTCATCTAACTGATGGTCATACTAAGAAAGAGCATCCAGATTTAAAGTCTGCTGCACCACACCTCCTGGATTGTTTATCTCGATAGGAATCAATAGTGGGCATAAATGTTTCCTTCTGTTTGTGGTTTCATTGTGAAATTTGATTAGAAGAGATTTGGATAGTATTTTGATGTCACCTGGCTTTACCTCTCCTTCCCCCAGGATGAGATAGTAATTTTTATTACATCAATGATGATTTGGAATCCACTTCCAAATTTGAGTCATGGCAGTCCATGCATCCATAGAGTTTCTCTGACTGTACCCATTCTATTATATATCTACTATGGTAAGGTTGGAATTGAGATATGAACCTAGATAGTTAGTTGGTGTTTCAGAATGAAGCGTCTGCTGTAGCAAAATCATCATTTTTTCAGTTATGGATTACCTCCAGAAATATTGATATTATCCCTCAGAGCGCGATTCCCTCCACAATAGTTCATGCACTACACTTGACTTACCATAAGTTCTGTAATGCCCTTGATGTGGGATTTCATGACACTAAATCTAACCATTTATAACTGATGCAAAACTCTGCTGCCAAGTTACTTACAGATGCCTGCCCTGCTGATCATGCATTAGCTCTAGTTCTATTTTCATGCTATTTTTCAAAATGTTGGTGCTGATATATACACCTTTACATGATTTTGGCCACACTGACCTGAAACAGCACATAGTATCAGACTGCCCTCACCAAGAATCACATTCTGTATCTCAGGTGCAGCTGGCATTTTCACAGATGAAATTAGAAATTTCTGACTAAAGTTATTTTGCATATTAGGCCATGTACCTGGGAACTCTACTTCCATGGTGACTGAGGGTGTATTCTTCACTGCCTTTCTTCTATAGAGCTTGGGGACAATTTCATTTCTGGTGGCTTTCAGTGACACTCATTTTGATAATTCATGAGTTTTCTGTTAGTATTTTTGTTCTAGGTCAACTTCCACTAAATTTTCTTTGCGCATTCCATAATACATACAATTTTAATGGTGGAAATGTTGCTTGCATTTATTTGAGATCAAACTTGATTTTATTCATGGTCTTCTGAATTCATGTATCTATTTTATTGTTTTTATTTATTGTTGTATTTTAAGCTACTTGTTTTACCATTTGTAATAGCACTTTGAGAAAAAACACTTAAATAAAACAGAAGCTGAAGTTATGTACTGCACCACTTACATGTTCAAAAAAGGGTAATATGTGTATTTATGAACACATGCAGATGCAGGTGAAAGGAAAATTGTGCTTCATTTGGGAATTGAACCCATACACTTCAAAATATCAATCCCTTACTGGGAAAATGTAACCAGTAAAACAACCTAAACCTTCAGATCATACCTCCCAACCTCTTGCAGCAATAAATCTGGACAAAGCCATAGCTAATGGGGGGGGGGGGGCAAAAACCCAAAAATAGAGACAATTTTTAAATATCACTCTTACAACTTAGAAATTTAATACTAGTTGTGCATTAGAATGAAATTTCTGGATGATATGAAGATTGAAATTCAGATCTATGCCATTGTTTTCAGACTTCAATCCTCAAAGATTTGTCAGAAAAATGCAATTTTATGAGAAACAAACCAAGATATATGAGGCAGAAGTCTGGACATTCTGTGAAAATTTTGACAGTTGAGAGGTATTTTGCAGATTTATAACCATGCTATTAAAGCACTATAATACATAGCCAAGAGGCTACAAAAATAATTATTCAGCATTACTGCACAAGAGTTTGCTGTTCATAAATTAAAACATATATCAATCCAAAGAGAGAACATAGTTGTTTACCTGTTTGCTTATTTCACAAGTTTTGCAGTCTAAGAAAGTACAGTGGTTTGACCTGTAAATGTTGTCTGATACAACTCTGGATAAAAAAAATTGTGTCTATATTACATAATCAAACTTTTAAAAGTTCGAACATCATATAGTCAACACCATATGATCAAACTTTCAAAAGTTCAAAAATGTAATAAAAAAAATAAATAAATAACCAAAGAAAAAACCTACCTGAACAGTTTAAGCAGGGGAGCAATCCCCCTGCATCCCCACAACCCCACTCTTTAAATATGCCAACTCCAAGATCACACTACAGTGCAGAAAAGGGAAATCTTCCCATTCCACACTGTGCAGAAATCTCTGTTGAAACATTCAAACTTTTAAAAGTTCGATCATATGGTGTCGACCATACATTGTTCAAACTTTTAAGAGTTCGACAATTTGATAAAGACCCAAACGATTAGCTATGTACAGAAAATTACTGTTACATAAAATGCACAGTATAAGCAACATCAAGACTTTTAAGAAGACCTCTAATTTATTAAAAATTGTTATGTTTCACTGGGATATGAGACAATCAGCCGAGTGTGCTACCTATACTTCAATGTTTATGAAGGAGGGTCTTTGCATGCATCAGTTTCACTGGAATATAACACAATCAGCTGAGTGTGCTACCTATACTTCAACTGTTCATGAAGGAGGGTCTTTGTATGCAGCAGTCTCTATACATCTCAGTACCAGGTCCAGAAATTTTTTGTGTTGTTTGAGCAATGATCTTGCCTTTGCTGAAACTAGTTACATCTTGCAAGCTATTTGTTCTGTTTTTGGAGTGTTTTTTTCTTTGCTATTATTTCTTCTTTGAAGGATTTCAACCCTTCATAGCCTTTATTACAAATGCTATTTCATGCTTTGGATGTGCACAGAATTTCATAACTATAAACTCTGTTACAGTCTAGTGGTTACACCAGTATCAACCGATGTGGTATATTGCACTTAGGAAACAGGATATTCTTTTTTTCAAACATTATTTGGCCAGTTGGCTTCAGTTTTATATAAGATATTACAAGAAAATTCTAATGATGTGTTAGAAAAAAAAAATGCTAGTTATGGAAAAAGTCCACGTCAGCATAGATGTAAAAAATGCAAAAATAACCGATATACTGATTTTGAAAAATTCATAAAATTATGCAAAATTAGTTTGATAATTTTATAAAAAAAATGGATGCATTTAGAATCTTATTGAGATGGGCCACCATGTTCAACATCTTGAACATGTAACAAAAATTTAAAGAAAGAGTAGATTATTTACAGCATTTAAGCTAAGAAGGATAACAAAACCTTGCCATGTATAGTATGGAATAAGACAATTGCTCATTTTAAGGTTCAAACACTGCATGCAGTGCCTCACAAATGTGGCAGAATTAAATTTATTCACTATGCTTGCTGGCCTTTGTCTGAGTGCTAGCTCTTTGTGGAACACGGATTCAATGCATGACCATGACCTAATCACTGAATACTATTCCTGACATCTAGATATCAACTGTCTGCCTTTATCTGGTTTAAGCTAAACTATTATGACACAGTTACTTGCAACCAAGTAGAAGATGAAGATTCTCGGAGATCATGTGATGGTAATATGTTTTGGCTATCCAAGAGAGAAGGAAGGGGATATTCAATACTTGTGAAGGAGAAGCATACATAGTTATTCTACACAATTCCTTTCTCATTTTGACATCTGCAGTACCAGTATGCAGTGCATTATAGGTGCATTCCCAGTCTCTAAAGGAGATCACATTAAAGGCAAGCACTGCCAGTCACTCCTCAGGAATCAAGAGCCTTCATTGGATATGCAACATTTTCCTCTTCATCTGGTCCTGCAGATTAGTTATATCATGCTGTAGATGTGATGTACTGAAACTCTCAGTGCTGTGAAAAAGACTCTAAATTCTGAACTCGTAAAATGCTTGTAATTATTTCTGATTTGTATGCCAGGGATACCAAACTGAGATAAAAATCTGACTTTAACGCTGTTATAACAGTCTGGAAAATTGTAAATTTGGTTTTAAAACCTGAAGCTACTTAGAAGTGCAGTCTTTTCAATAGGAAAGATCTAAAGGCACTTTCCAGAAATGATTCATAACTCTGTGAAGTAGTATTGAACCTCTCCAGTTGTTTTAATGGCATGCATGTTTTTTGTTACACCAGCTACTTTTCCTTTTGATTTGTACTGTTATTGCCAGCCATCTGCTGTTTAACATGATAGATGTATCTCTTTCTGATTGTCTGGATCTTCAGATATTATACTAATATTTTCAAAGTTCTTATCCTTACTGCTTTTAGGAAGATTTCACTTTTACCACAAAATGTATTTCTGGCCTTAGAATTATTGCCAGTACCACTTTTTGTGATCTGCATCAACTGCTGTTGACATCACCCTGCTGGAGTTATTATACTTTTTCACTAGAGCAGTTTCTTTATTTCTCCCAGACATTTACCATGCAATTAAGTCCTCTGCAGTATATCTGAGACTTCTTGGGTTCTCTAGTATTGTAGCTGTATTTATTTTATTTTCTGCTTTATTTTTGCTTCCAGTACTTTGTTACTTTGTTTTTAAAGACTTATGGGTAATAAAAATGCAAAATACATTTTGATTTTGTTTTTCTTTTTTTTTGTTCCATGTTAGTATGTATGCCAGTTTCTCTATCCTGTGCTTGAAAATTGTTTTAATTTTAATGCAGACAGTTATACTGCACGCAATTTATTTATTCTAAGGTACCTTCTAGCTGCTGTCCATCTGGTTTTGGTGCTTAGTTTTCTGTGTTACAATCAGCCCTCGCTGGGCTTTCCTGGATTTATCCAGCCATGCTTCAGATTGCAACACATCTCAAAGACTACCCCCCCCCAGTTTGACCTTTGACTTCAGCTCAACCTCTGTCTTGAGTTGTTTCATACATTCTATACATTTTTCCCCATTCAGGCTTGACTACAGTTTTCAATTTACTTAAATGGGGATGCTCCTTAATTTTTTAACTGGCACTATGGCATACCTCTCAATCTCTTAGCACAAAAACTCTGAACAAAGCCTAAAATAATGGGGGATAAAGGCTCAGAAATAGGGTCAGATTTTAAATATTGATCTTATAAAGATAGAAAGTTGCTAGAATAACAGGAGTTGTGTGAGCACACATTTTCTGAAGGATATGAAGTCTGAAACTCAAATGAAAGTCATGATTTAGTGACTTCAATCCTGAGTGATTTGTCAGAAAACCACACATTTTATGAGGAACAGACCAAAAATATGAGGCAGAAATCTGGACTTTCTGCAAAAATCTGGACAGTTGAGAGGGACACAGTCTGGTTATACTTTCTGATTCCTAAACTGGTGTTTCTACTTTTCCTTCTGTTTTTTCAGCTTCCATCATGCTTTTCAAGTGTTGAAGTTTCACTAATTGCTTGCTCATCTTTTCTTCCCATTGTTTTCTGCAAGTGTCCATTTTGCCATTGCCAGAGGTTGTGGGTACCCACTAACATCCTATTCATTTCCTTTTGTGTATTTCCTTAATTTTGGTTTAATACATTTTTTTCAGTTTGATTTCTGATTAAGGTAACTATACATTGATTTACTTCTTGCTATTTTACATCAATATTTTTTATTTTTACAATTTGGCCACAGCTCATCATCATTATCATCCACCCCCTTCCCCCATTTTCTCTATATGTAGCTGGAGTGTTGTACCAACTTTTGCTACTTCCCTCAATTCTGTATCACTCCCCTACCTCTTCCTTAACTCACTGGCCTTCCCTTATGCAGCCCATCCATTGGTCTTTTTGACATTCTCATTTTCTCTTGTCTTCTTCATGTTTCTCCTATCTCTTCTTCACCAGATTGTCATCTGCCTTCCTGCACATGTACCTGAACCACCATAATCTGTCATCCTTGAAATTTTCTACAATTGTAGCTACTTCAGCTTTTGCAATGATGCCATCATTTCTTCATATATCCCGCAGTATGCATCCCACCCGCCATTTCAGTCACTCCATCGCTATTACCACTAGCATCCTCAATGGCTCTGCCTTTACCACCCAGGTGTTCATACCAGAAAGAATCACTGAACCCTCCACTGTCCTGTACACTTTACTTTTCAGCATCTTTGGCGTTCTTCAGTCACACACTATCCACTTGTCTGAAGCACCACGGATTCTAGGTTTGGACTGCTTATTTTGACTTCCCTTTTCCTCAACTACCCATTCCAAATACCTAAGCTGTTAAATTGTTCAATTAGTTTTCCTTCAGTCTCAATTTTCAGCTTCTTTTGATCCCCCCATTGCTACCATGACAACTGTCTTTTCTGCCGTTTTAATTTCTCCAAGTCTTTTGGGTTTCTAATACCATGATGGAAATGGACCCCATTCCTAAGTCAAAGTACGATTAAAGTTCATGAAATTAGTATTTTTTCACTCTTTGATGTTAGCCAAAAGTGCTCTTCGCAGCACCCGCAATGTGCCCAATAATGACTCCTTCTGCAATTCGTACAGTGTTAAATGAATTGGTAACATATCTAAATACGATTGTAAATTATTTTTTATAAGACCAGTTGTTCCTACTACTATTGGGACTGTCTCAGTATCGTTCTTACACATGGCTCTCATTTCTGCCCGCAGATCCTGATATTTTATGACTTTGTTTCTCTCTGTATGCAAGACACTGTAGTCACTGGGTGTGGTGATTTCAATGATCAATGCTACTTTTGTCTTCTTTTCTTGGACCACTATATCCAGTTTTCTAGCATCTATCTTTTGGACTGTTGGTATTGGGTGATCCCATGAGATGTAAACTTCATCATTTTCTATGATTCTCTGTGACTTATGTTTCCAGTGCTTTTCAGCCATTTCAATACCATAATGTTTGCACAATCTCCAGTGAAACAATTTTGCCACACTATTATGCATTTCAGTATACAGTCCCTCTGCCATTAGATAGTCACAGCCAGCAATAAGGTGTGTGACTGTTTCCAATTCGATTTCACAAAACCTATATTTATCTGTTTCTCCCACATGTTCAATGGACTTAGTAAACCAACGTGTACGTAGCCCACTATCTTGGACTGCCAATATTAACCTTTCCTTTCTTGATGTAAATTCACCTCTCCTTAGCCATTCCTGCATATGTTGTTGATCAACATGAGACTCTTCCAGAAGTTTTCTATACTTACAACTATATTTATGTTTATTCCACAGTTCATGCCTTCTCATCTGGTCCTTTACCTTATATTCTTTCTTTCTTTTGTTTTTTAGTACATTCAGTTGCTGCCTGGTTTTTATCTACTTCTGGTTTCATTTCCATTCCTGCTTGACATCAATATGCTTCTGCTAAATTCAGCAGAGATGTCATCTTAGATTTATTCTTCTCATGATTCAAAACTTTAACCATATTTGGATTTTGTAAGATCAGTAGATATCTGTGGAGTCCCACGATTACAGATCTATACATGTAATCAATTTCAAGGAGGCTTATCCTTCCTTCGGAACAGGGAATATATACTCTTGGTATACACTGATTTTTATAAATCATTTGGTGAGCATGAAGCACCCTTCTTGTTTTAATATACAATCTATCCAACACTTTTTGGGGCCAGTCAATCACTCCAAAACTATAAGTTAGGACAGGAAGAGCAAACTGATTTATAGCTTGGATCTTGTTCCTAGGTGTCATTGCTGTTTTCAAGATTAATTTAAGTCTTCTAAAGTGCTCCTTACTAAGCTTTATTCACATTTGTTCATGTTTTATTGCTGATCCTTCATCAATTCCCAAGTATTTATACACCCCCTCATGCTCAAGTTCTTTTATATCACATTCTTGCCCCAAACTGATGTTTTCCTGGTACTGCAATTTTCCTTTTTTAAAGGTTGCTTTTGCACATTTATCAAGACCAAATAATATTCCAATATTATTTGAAAAAGTTTTGACAACCTGTACCTGTGCTTTCAGTTCTTCATCTGACAAGCTATACAATTTTAAATCATCAACAAAGAGAAGGTGGGAAGTCATTATACTTTGTTGTTTTCTAGAAACCAAATTATAGCCATGGCCTAAGCTGTTAAGTCAACAGCTTAATGGATTAATGACAAGGCAAATGGCAACGGTGACAGGGAGTCACCCTGGAATATCCCCCTTCAGATTTTTATCCCTGGAATAATAATCTGTCCTTTATCATGGCTTAATTGCAAAGTGGTCTGCTACTGTTTTATGGTTACTGTAATGCAATCAATCAGTGTAGGATGTACCTTATACATTTTTAAGCACTCTTTTATCCATGAATGTGGGTGTGGGATACTATCAAATGTTTTTTTTGTAGTCAATCCATGCCATACTTAGATTTTTCCCTTTCTTACAATTCTCCACTATAACTTTATTTAACAACAAATAATCCTTTGTTCCATATGACTTTCTTTTATTGCCCTTTTGTTCTACTGCCATAATTGAGTTTTCTTCTAAATGACTATAAACTCTGTCGGCGTCAATCCCCGTGTATAGTTTATACGTTGTCGGAAGACAGGTTATTGGTCTATAATTTTTAGGGTAGCTTGCAGGTTCATTCTTATGTAAGAGCATTGCTTTTCCTGTTGTTAACTAGTGTGGTGTCTGTTTGGGGTGTGCATGTAAATAGTTCTTACTCATGGCTAGATCCTCATGTAAAGAAGTTAATACTTTAAGCCAAAAGTTAGGTACTGCATCTGGCCCTGGGGTTTTCCAATTAAAGGCTTTTCTCAACTTTGTTTCAATCTCTCTGGCTGTTATTTCATCCCATTTCATATCCTGTACCTTGAAACGTCTTATTCTTTCTTTTACTTCTTCTTTCTATTTAGTATCTTTGTTATGTTCCACAGTATCTTCATAGATACTTCTCCAAAATGTATCTACGTCCTCTTTTTTCAGCGGTCTATCAATTCCTTTTACCTTATTTCCCAATTCTCTATAAAACTTTTTTGGGTCATCAGTAAATTGCTTATTTTGTGCTTTTCCCTTATGTTTATCTTTGCATCTTCTGAGTCTTTCCACCTATTTTGAAATTTTTAGTTTGTTATCTCCAGTAGTGCATAATAGACCCTGGTCTCTTCTAATATTGCACATTGCTTTTATCACATCTATCTTCCTTAATATTTTTTTGATCCATTCCCTCTTCTATAATCTTCTAACAATGGCACTTCTTGTCTTAGCAGTTTTATAGTTTTCTCTATTCGATATTTTCAAGATGGTATTCACTTTCACCCCCCCTCCTTTTCCCTCGCTACCCTATGTTCCTGTGGTAGAATTTTATCGGTTATTAATTTAGCGGCACAGTAATATATTCTGTTTACTTCTGTTATATCACATGGGTCTCTATGAACAGTCCTAATTACTGTGTTCATTTGTTTTATCAAGCTTCTGACTTTTGGGGTTTTATTAACCTTCTGCAGTCAATTTCTCTCATTGATCTTGATATATCTGTCTTTGTCTAATAAATCAAGCAACTCTTCTCTTAACTCCTTTTCTTCCCTACTGAGAGCACATCCCTTGTTTTCCATTTCCTGCGGGATTCTATAGAAAGTTCTATAACATCTTTTTGTGGCACATTCTCTTCAATTTCATCCTGTGTCATCTGTAATCAGTTTCACCCCATGTGCTTTTAATTTTGCATTCCATTCCCCCATTATTTGCTTAAGCTCAATGTCTTCTTGTAATTATCATCTGTATATAGCAGCTTTGTTGCCCTGTTCCCTTTGGACTATTTACTAATGCAGCCCATCAACAGTTCAAACAGTAGTAGGCACAGAATGAACTCTAAGAAGAAGCACTCCCA